>NC_057808.1:501595542-501895542 GCF_018294505.1 Triticum aestivum
CGAGCAAACCCTATGCATGCCCGTTTTCTTTTTTTCTGCGCATGATCAATTTTCTCCTCTCCTGCAGGTCTGTTTTCTATTTATTTTTCTTTCACGTGCTTCGCAAGCCACGTCTTGACCTAGTTTTTCTTCTTTCAACTGGATATTTTGTGATTAGCGTTGGATGACTCCTTCCGCATCATGTCTATGGACCACGTCCAAACATAAAAACGGACATATACCGAAGATATACACGGGTCAGCGTTGGGATGCCCTAATGGAATATTTGTTCAAATTCATTTGAAAAATTGTAATGTTCATGAAACCGATCTCAAATATTATTGAAACAGTAAAACCAAAACTAGTTCAAATGTATCTAAGATTGACCTTCTTCGTAAAATCTTCTGGCTAGGACTTCAAGTATATAAAAACTTTCTGAACCAAAAGTCAGTTTATTAAATATCAAAAAACCAAAACATCCCATAGAAATAAAAGGGATTGGTTTTTACAAGGAGGGAGGAGAGAGACTACATGCAACTGTCATTTCCCTCTTTCGCACTCCTTCACTTTGGTTGGACAGAATCTAAGAGCATCTACAGGTGAGGACACCAACTCCGGCCTCAAATGGCCGCAGACACGTCCACGGGCATTGACCAGGCACATGTTATTTTAATGCATCCGCACCCGTGTATCTCAAATTGGTCTCTCGTATCCATGCAACACACGCATTGTATGAAAAAAACCTACGTAGATCAAAGAACTAGCAACAAATCTACTTAAATCGGGCATAATTCAGCCATAAAAGATCATCAGACAACAAAAATATGTAGTTTCCATGGATAATACTTAAACATAAGAAGAAGAAAACTAAATTAAACGGCGTTTCCTTGCCGACCCCTTCCCCTTGCGGTCGACGGTGCTGCTTTGGCCGACGGTGTAGGCGTCGGCCGCCGGAGAGTCGTCGTCATCATCGTTCGAGCTTGATCCGCCGTCGTCATCGTTCGATAGGTCCATCTGCACCTCGGCTAGCCTCCGGAGCAAGCACTCTTGCTCCTTGGTGTGCCTCCTCGCCTTTGCCTGAGCCGCCGCCTTGCGCTCCGACAGCTTGATGGCGAGCCGGAGTGCTTTGGCGTTCCTGCCGGAGCCGCCGCGCATCTGACTCCGCCGTTGTCAAATAGCGGCGAAGGACGGACGCACTCCTCGAGATCGACCGGCATGCGCGCGATTGCCCGACGCCTCGCCGACACATCGCCGCTACCGGCCACTACATCATGCGTTGCCTCTCGCGCCGTGTGGCCGCGCCTCCGACATGGGCGTTCCCAACCGGCCTGGCGCCGGCGAGGGCACAAGAACCCAACGGTGCGCGTGGACGCCCTCTGGAGGTGGCTGAGATGTGGCGAGAGGGGGGAGTGGGGCGGCGTACTTGGACTCGGGTGGAACAGTCGACGCTATCACTGGTGCTGCACGCCCGATGGGAGGGCCCGACAACGTCTCCCGCACTGCGACAGTGGGCAAAGTGGGATGGCGCGTCGCTCCGCGAGCTGCCGCTGCTGCTGCCACCCCGATCTAGCCGCCAGTAGAGCAACGGGATGTGGGGAGCAACCGCATCAATGTCCCTCTCATCGTTGCCGGAGCCGAAGCTGCAGCGGTCATTAGCCATGGGTCGGATTGATAGAGGAGGCGGCGGATTTGGAAGAGGAGTGGACAAAGAGAGTGGAGTGGACTGAGTGGACTGCGGTCTAGGGTTCATCGAAGGGGATATTTGTGGTATCGGTGGTGGGTCGGGCTGACGTGGCGGGCCGGATGGCCTGGGCATTGCAGGCTGGTTTGAGGCCCCGAATTGGTCGGTTTTTTCAGCGGTTAATGACCGGTCCGCTCGCCTACGTGTTTGAGGTGCCCGACTGTGGATGCTCTAAGTAGTGGGCTGAGTTAAATTGCTTATTCCACAATTTATACGGGAAAAGGTAACAGTAACCTAGTTCGCAGGTTAAAAAAAAAGACACTAGTTCGTGACTGCTTCGGAGTCAAAAGAGTCCACGGTTCTTCTCGCCCCGGCCGTTGTTTCTCTCGATCGACGCCTCCTCCTACCATCCACCTTCCGTGCCGGAGTACAATGCCACCATCGCCCGCGACTGGGTGCTCCTCGACACGACGGCGTACATGTCCGACCGGAGTAACGGGACCACCGCCACGGCGTTCGCCAGCAACGGCCTCACCGTCGAGGTGTCGTTCTGGTTCGCCGCCCCGCCGGCCCTCTCCTACTTCACCGTCCACTGCCGCGGCCTCGACGAGCAGAACAGCCTCGCCCGGGAGCCATGCCTCGTCTGCTCGGACGAGTACGTCGCCATCCTCAGCATCGACTTCACATACACATACCGGGGCCGCAAGAGGATCCGCCGTGACTACTTCGTCTACACGGCCATCCCGGATGGCCCCTCGCTCGTGCGGCTACCGAACCCGTTCCTCATCAAGTTCGATCCCCGGACGATGGGCCTCCTGCGCACGGCCGACGGCGAAGGGTTCGTCGTCGCGGTTCTCTCCCCGCAGCTGATCATCCCGGGCAGCTATGATCTCCTCATCTTCTCGTCCAAACAGTTGGGGTGGATCGTCAAGACTGTGCAGCTGCAGCCAAAGTCGCCGACGGAGGATCATCAGACCTTCACGATCGACAAGGTCATCGCCCTTCCGGAGGAAGGTTCGCTGGGCTGGGTTGATCTCTGGAGGGGTATCCTTGTCTGCAACGTGCTCGACCTGCAGGAACTCAGCCCCGTGCTGCGCTTCATACCGCTGCCCGAGCCAATGGCCGCCAACATGAACATGGTCGACGATGAAAACGAAAACTGTGCGTGGCTGCATCGCGATGTCGCCTACGTCGACGGCTTGATCAGGTTTGTCGAGATCGAAACGCGGAGAAGCATCACCACTCGTGGCCCCAATGCCATCAGAAATATGCTGATTTATGCAGACTTGGAGTTGGACAGTGCAAACACCTCCGTCTGCCATGGTTGGATGGCCATCGCATGGGTCAGGAAGCCTTCTTCGGATGCTTGGATCAAAGACTGTGAGGCCGACGTCGATGATATCAACATCGACAACCCAAGATATTCCAGCTTGCCTGAGCTGAGGGGCAGCTACTCTGGGAAATTAACACTGAAGAACCTCATTACAGCTAACCCAACCTTGGGCATGCATGGTAGCGATGTCGTTGTCTATCTCATCTCCAAGGTGAAGATCCACCACGAAAACGCCTGGATAGTTGCGATCAACATGACAAGCAAGACCTTGGAAGACATGGCCTCATTTTCTTCGGAAAGAACATTCGGTTTCGGTATAGGATGCCGTCCCTGCGCATTCTTCAGACATCTGGACATGACAGCAGATCATGGCGAAGCTGGTTTGCTGACCAAAACAAGTGAAAACTCTAGTGCATACACAACAGTCCTTGTAAGTGGGCTGGATCCATGTGTTACCGAGGACGAGCTGAGGCAAATCCTTGCTCCGTATGGAGAACTTCATGACATGAAGATGCTTCAAGATCAGCGATCCGCGGTAGTCAAATTCGTCGACAGGTTGTGCGCCGAGAACGCCATATGCGAACTGAATTTCACAACGCTTGGTTCCGAGTACCCTCTTCGCCTTAAACGGGAACACGTCGACTCTCCAAGCGGGCAGCGAAAGGCCAAACGGGATGCAGAGAGACCTCGTCCGTATCCGGAGTATTATGGTGCCGACAGTTGGGATGTTACCATGGTAGATGCTGACGGCAACAGGAAGAGGCCCTATGATACTTCGGCCGAAGCTGTTGCTAGAGGAGGTTATGCTCGGCTAGGGTTATTTGGATGCGGTGTTCTGCCCTTGCCACGACTACCGGTGCCTCCGAGGCCTCCGCAAGATCTGAAACGCACAAAGACTGGTGCTAATGGTTAAAGAACCATTCAGGATAAGAACAACGGCAAGAAGAGTGCAATATCGGCGGGCTCCCTCGCAGAGTTCCGCTGGGCCCAATAGGTATATCATCAGTTGGAACTGTCTTGGTGCAAGCAAAGCCCTGACATTTTGAGAGCATCACGAGTTAGCGAAGAAATTTGCCGCGGCCCCTACCGTGCTTTGTAGTATAGTTGAGACTCGGAGGGTATAGAAGGATTAGCTAGTACTATTGGTTTTGATAATAGCTATGCAATAAACATCAATGGTAGGAGTGGTGGTATAGGTATTTATCGTAATAATTCAATAAATCTTGAGGTATTGGGACACTATGTGTACCATATTGATTGCGTTGTTCGTGAGGCAGGACATGAACCATGGATGCTTACATGCGTATATGTTGAATCCAGACTTGGGATGTTTTGAGAGATATACGCAATTTGGGCACTTTTCCTTGGCTCATTTGCATGTTGATGGGGACGAGAACCCAAACCACGTGGTGTGGTTCATGCCGCTGCCTAGGCCAATGGTCGGTAATAACGAGGATATCAAAAATTCCCCATTGATCGATTCATGCCGCTGCCGACGGGGTTTCGGCCTATGCCTTAGGCCGTAGGCATACCCGCTGATTCAGGTAGTGATCGCGATGTCTATCCATGGTTTGATCAAAATTTTGGAGATCAAAACATGAACTAGCATTACTCATGGTAACATTACCCATGATCCATATAACATCAACGATGATATTCAGTTTGATTCAGACATGGAGCTGAACAACATGTACACCAGGAAAACAACTGACACGTCATCGTCCATGGTTGGAGGGACGTCGCATGGGTCGGGAAGCCTTGTTCCGTTGCTTGGACCAAAGACTGTGAGGGCATCCTGGCCTGCCAGAGCTGAGGGACGGCTGCCCTGGGAAATTAACACTGACGAACCTCATGACAGCCACCCCAACCCTGAGTATGCATAGTAACGATGTCGTCGCTTACGTGATGTTCAAGGTGAACGGCACAAATAGAGACGAGGCGAACAGCAGCCCATGGCAAAAAAAAGGCAGATGATGGCCGACCCACATTAACGGCTCGGGGTAAGCCGAGTGCCCGACAATCGGTTTTCATCTACGGCAGCCCCCACTGGGGGCCGCCATGTGGCCATATAAAAGGTCGAGGGCCCATCGACATACATGGCATAGAGGTAAACCGAGTGCTGCTCCTCGCTTTCAGTTGGGCCCAGGGGCTACACGGCGGCGGCATGTGTCGGATAATAAGCCGAGAACCAACACGTAGGCCGAGGGTTCCACACGTTGCCGCCAATGTCGAGAGAGTGTGTGTTATGCCATGTTAAAGGCAGTGGCGGAACCCACATGGTCACGTAGGGTGATGAGGCGTGCACAGACGGCGATGTTGCGTGTGAGCAACTGTCTGCGGCCTGCGGTCAAATGCTGACCGCATGTTGTGTCTGCCGTCAGAGACACACGGCTTCCACGCGCCACCGTCATGGTGTCATCAAGTGGGACAAGCACGACCACGTGGAGCGGCTGTTTGTCATGCGGGCCACAGTGGCAATCGGCTTTTACCCCTATATGTCGAGTTTGTTTTAATACGCCAAGTGTTTTTGAGTCGTGTCGCAGCCTATGTACGGTACGCCGAGACACCTATCACTAGTAGAAAAGGGGGCTTTTGTCCCGGTTGGTAAGGGCCTTTAGTCCCGGTTTTTGAACCGGGACTAAAGGGTCGTTACTAATGCCTCCCCCCTTTAGTCCCGGTTCTTACACGAACCGGGACTAAAGGCCGTCCACGTGGACGCAGACTGGAGCTCCACCTTTAGTCCCGGTTCGTGGGACTAAAGAAAATTTTATGATTTTTTTTTGAAAAAAAAATTTGCGAATTTTTTTATTTTTTTTTATTTTCAAATTTCTGAATTATTTTAACCTCTAATCTTTAATCACCGTCCCTCATCACTGCTCAATTTATCCTCTAATCTCTAATCACCCCTCATCATTCCAAATCATCTAACTTCCCGAACAGTCACCCATCCTCTCACTACTCCAGCCTGAGCACGCTTAACTTCCGGGTTCTATTCTCCCTCGTTTCCAAGTCTGCACATGTTGTTTTCCTGACAATAGTAAGATGTCAATCCTATTAACCCTCAGGAATTTAGCTTGAGCATGAAGTGACACATTTCACTGTTTGAGTTTGAAACTATTGTTTTAAAAAACAATAATTATTTAGTAACACTAATATTTCTGGAATAATTAGTTTGACCATTGTTTGACCACAGTTTGACCAGATTTGACCAAAATTCAAAACAACTGAAATAATTATTTAGTAACACTAATATTCTAGAATAATTAGTTTGACCATTGTTTGACCATAGTTTGACCACAATTTGAAATTTTTTGAATTTTTTTGCCTCTCCAGATCTTAAAAGCCCCGTATCTTTTTTCTGTTAGGTTTTTGAGGATTTTGAAAATGTTTAGCGGGGTTCCCCAGGTTAAATTCGTTTGTAACTTTTCGAGTAGATGATTTTTCATAAAAAAAACTTTTTCATCCGAGTTCGTATGCAAAAGTTATGCCCATTTTAAGAAATTCAGAGATTTTGCAAATAAAGTCGAAATTCATATTTGTTAATTTTCCCAACAACTAGACCACATATCACATGGGAAACTTATTTTATTTTATTTTTTTGACACTTCCATCATTTTTTTTTGTTTTTTCTAAAACTGAAAAGGCGGTCCGGGGGGGGTAGAGTTTGAAAATGGGACCTTTAGTACCGGTTCGTGCCATGAACCGGTACTAATGCCTCAAAGCCCATTAGTACTGGTTGGTGGCACCAACCGGGACTAAAGGTCTAACCTTTAGTCCCGGTTGGTGCCACCAACCGGGACTAATGGGCATCGCACCCTTTAGTCCCGGCTCGTGGCACCAACCGGGACTAAAGGGCCCAGGTGAACCGGGACTAATGCCTTAGCCGCACGAACCGGGATAAATGCTCACATTAGTCCCGGTTCGTGACTGAACCGGGACTAATGTGAAAACTGCCCTGTGACCAAAGCCCTGTTTTCTACTAGTGTATTTTCGTCGTGCACCTTGACGTCAACACACGGGTTAGAGGGATATAAGCCAAGTGGCCGGCGTATCAAAAACAAAGGACGCTGATAACTGCCACACGTGTGGTGTATCGGGTGGTTGTGCCGCACGCCTTGTGTGTCACGGAGACGACCCCGCCCGCACGACCGTGTACGGGCGCGCGCAGCCACAGCCCGCATGTCCGGTGCAGCGCGATCGCCCCCGCACGAGCACGTCCGGGCGAGCGAGCGCGCGGCCCGCACGACCCATCTCGGCCGTCGCCCCTCCCCGCCTGCGAGCCACACGCCCCGTGTGTCAGTAACCACGCGTCCTGCCACGATTCCCATGGTCCGGACCTCTTCGGTTGCCATGTTGCTGAACTGCAGTTGCCATGTTGCTGAACTACAGTTGCCATGGTTGCTCAACTGCAGTTGCCATCTTAGGTCGAAAGTGTGTAGGATGCCATTTTTGGGCAACTGCAGCTGTTGCCATGTATGGTCTGGTCTACTACAGATACCATGATTTGAAAAACTTTAGGAGTTGCCACCTACTAACACTGGACAGTTGCCATGTAGCACTAAAAAACATGGCAAAAAACATGTTTCGATAAAAAGAGAGCTGCCATCTGCTTACAAGCGCGCTAGGGCAGTTGCCATGTACCCTAAAAAACATGGCAACTGATAGCTTTTGGTGTGTGGGAGAGGAGACGGGCATGTGGGCGATGGTGGTATCTTTAGGAGTTGCCACCTACTAACACTAGACAGTTGCCATGTAGCGCTACAAAACAGACATGGAAACAATAACATGTTCGGGGTAAAAGAGAGTTGCCATCTGCTCATGCTCACAAATAGGGCAGTTGCCATGTACCCTGCAAAACACATGGCAACTGATAGCTTTTGGTGTGTGGGAGAGGAGACGGGCATGTGGGCGATGGTGGTATCTTTAGGAGTTGCCACATACTAACACTAGACAGTTGCCATGTAGCGCTACAAAACAGACGTGGCAACAATAACATGTTCGGGGTAAAAAGAGAGTTGCCATCTGCTCATGCTCACAAATAGGGTAGTTGCCATGTACCTTGCAAAACACATGGCAACTGATAGCTTTTGGTGTGTGGGAGAGGAGACGGGCATGTGGGCGATGGTGGTATCTTTAGGAGTTGTCACATACTAACACTAGATAGTTGCCATGTAACGCTACAAAACAGACGTGGCAACAATAACATGTTCGGGGTAAAAAGAGAGTTGCCATCTGCTCATGCTCACAAAATAGGGCAATTGCCATGTACCATCCCAAAACATGGCAAATGACAGTTTGGGTGGGGGAGAGCGGGAGAATGGGCAGTCGTAGGAGATGGGGAACAGAAGTGGTGCACGGCGTGCGGGCGCGACAACAGTTTCATCGCACGCCCCGACTGGCGAAACGTTGACCGCGGAGAGAAACCGGCGCGCGGGCGAACTCCCTCACACCCACACACACGAGTTGTCTTACGTGGCACACAAAAATCAGCCTTTTCATGCCGAGATTCGTGCAAAAGGCGTTGGACGACGATGGAGGCGTGTGAGCGAGTTGTCTAACGCCCACACATGTGGGCGTTAGTGTTTTCGAAAACAAAAGGCAAAGTATGTTTTTTGTTTAGTGTTGGACTAATGGGGAGTGGACTTCTACCCGGATCAGAAAATATAGCACTAACCACGACGCAAGATTCAACGGTGGATACTTTACACAGGTACCTTTAAATTTAGATTTTGCAATTTCAAGATTTTCATGCATTAATTGGAGAGTGTAAGTATGCTTGAACACTTCATATCCAAGCCATTATTTAGATCCATGCAACAATGAATACTCAAAACAGTAATTCAGGCTCTACATGTGTATGCTATGAGAATTTCCAAATTTTTGGTTTCTCTTTGTGATGAGTTATCCCATATTATCAGGAATTTTTGGTAGGAAGATGAAGAAGATAGAAGGAAAATACATTGGTTGGCATGGGACAAAACTAACAAGGCCTAATTGCAAAAGTGAAGAGTGACATGGGCTTGCTTGATCTCAGACTTTTTAATCAAGCTCTTTTGACTAAACAGGCATGTCGTGACTCGTTGTGTGCGAAGTTGATGAAGGCAAAGTGTTATCCTTACAGACATATTTTGGATACGGTGTTTAATTCCTTACTAGTGGTTGCGGCCCGCCATTGCGGGCCGCTTAAGAAGAAGCTATGCACATCTCATTATCATGTTAAAAAATTTAAAAAATACTCTCGCGTCACATAGACATCACAACCATCTTATAAAAGGAAAAAAGAAAAACCTAGAAAACCTTCTCTCAAAAGCAGTCTCCCTACCATTTAAAAAAGTCTAAAAAATATTTTCTCACCTTGACCAACCAGCATGCGCCATATGGCGTAGCTGGTTGGCCACCATTCTAGCATCTCTTAATGAGTTTAATTAATGCTACTTCAGTGACTTGGCAAGGTATTACGCATGGTCTGAAACTAATTAAAAGGGGATCATTTGGCGGGTCTATGATCGATCTAGTGTTAATATTTGGAGGGATAATTCGATACCCAGGGGACATGGCCTTAAAATTCCAGCTAGAAGGCGTAATACCAGGTTGAAGTGAGTATCCGATTTATTCATGAGTGGGCATAAGTGTTGGGATAAAAAAATTGATTAAGTATCTTTTTCTATCCACATGTTGCGGAGAAAATTCTAAAGATTCATATTCAAGCCTCTGGAGACGGGGATTTTGTTGCGCGGCACCATGAGAAGGTATATTTTGTGTTAAAAGTGTGTACAATTTTACGCTTAAATTGAAGAATAGGCAGCATACTGTTAGCCAATCTAGCGACGAACTAGAGCGGGAAAAGAGGATTTGGGGTTTAATTTGGAAGGTTAATATTCCTCAGAAGATCATGATTTTGCATGGCGCACTGCAACCAATAGTTTGGCGGTCCAGATGATAGTTAAGCACCATCGGACTCATTCGGTTATGTGTTCTATTTGTGGTGTAGAAGATGAAAACACTTTTCATGCTTTGGTAAGTTGTTCTAAAGCTTGCGCTCTGCGATTGGCCTTGAGATTCATGGTATATTCCGGATGAAGAGTTCCTCAAGTGTTGGGGACGAGATTGATTATTGATTTTGCTAGCTTAGTTGAGCTTGCAGTAGAGGGAGCAAATCTTGTTTCTTTTCTAGTGAGCATGGCACTTGAGAAACGATTTAATTTTTAGGAAGGGGGAATGAATCCATTAATGCCTCTACAAATTTTGTAGACAATGATTGGTCCACTTTCACGTCCTATCACGAGACACTGTCAGTTGGACACTAGCAACAAAGGTAAGGAGAAGGTGAGAGGTGTTATAGCTTATTGCACCGTTAAAAGATCAAGTGGTGTGGAAACCTTCCCCTACTAACCATATCAAGATCAATGTTGATGTCAGTTCTGTGGAGCATACTAATGTTGCCGGTGTGAGGGTTATAACTCGTATTTCTTCTGGAGAAATTAACGTTTTTTGGTGGGATTTTATTCACCGTTGTACCCCTGTGAATGAAGCTGAGCTCCGCGTCTGCATCGCAGGACTTTATATCGGTATCATCCTTCACCAGTCTCTTAGACTCGTTGTGCTTTCATACATTCTTTCCTTGCAAATGAGAAGCTTGACGGGTCTCCTCCGGCTGATCTGACGAAAGAGGCTCTGAGTATCTCCAACAAATCCAAAATTTTAATATTTCAAAGATAAACCGGATTGCAATGGGGTGGCACATGAGTTTGCCAAGTTTAGCATTAGTACTAGGTCCGATGAATTCTTGTTAATTATGTTGGCGTATGTTGTACTGGATGATTGTAAGAAGGTTTGTTTGAATTAATTCATATATACGACTTTTTTTCATAAAAAATGAATAAGGAAGGCGAAGTACGTTTAGTTTAGAGAAAAGTATGTTTTTGGTCCCTCAAGTTCCCCAAATATAGACTTGGTCCCTCAAAATTTTCTGGTATACGTTTGGTCCTTCGAGTCTCAAAACCAGATAAGTTTGGTCCGAAACCAGATTTTGAGCATGTTGACCAAGATTTGACCTGGTTGACCAGGATTGACCGGTGAACAGTGCATTAAAAAATATAGCAAATAGAAATCTGAAATTTCATGACAACCAACATGCTTGGGTGCTCTAGGTGTGTGTAAAGTTTTGTGGTCAAATAACATCCGAAGAGCTCTAGAAAAAAATTGGTTCTTTTGAGCCAAAATTTATTTTCTTTTTGCCATGCGCTCCTCGAAAATCGAAACACCACACAAATTTTGACGCAACTAGCGCACCCAAGCATTTTGGTTGCCACAAAATTTCAGATTTTTTAATTTTTTTGCTATTTTATGACTTTACTCTTCCATCGGTCAAACTTGGTCAAACTTAGTCAACGTGCTTAAAATCTGGTTTTGGACCAAACTTATCCGATTTTGGGAATTGAAGGACTAAATGTATTCCAAAAAATCTTGAGGGACCAAGTCTATATTTTTTTGAGAACTTGAGGGACCAAAAATACACTTTTTTCTTTAGTTTATCATACGGAGGGGGTAGGAGGAGAAGAAGACATGTGACAAGAGACTATACAATCGGTATAAGGACCAAAATCTAGGAAATACTACATCTATCCTAGTTTATTTATCCTTTTTATATTTGATATCAAATTTTAACCATAGATTTAACTAACAAAATGTTAGTGCATCGTTGGATTCGTATTTAAACATAGTTTCCGAGAATATTATTTTTACTACATATAACTTACAATTTATTAGTAAAAATCATGGTCAAAATATGACCTAAATACGAACTGGTAAGCCAAAACTGAGGAGGTGGCACAACAACACCGCCCGCGTCTTTTTCTAGGTTTTCCTGCCGGTCCAAGCAGATCGCCGCCGGCACTCTCCCGTGCGCTAGCAAATCGATCTCGATCGGGTCCTGTGTTTCTCTCGATGGACCCCTCCTCCTTCCATCCGCCGTCCCTACCGGACCACGACGCCACTGTCGCCCGCGACTGGGTCCTCCTCGACGCGAGGGCGTACATGTCCGACCGCAGGAACGGGACCACCGCCACGGCCTTCGCCAGCAACGGCCTCATCCTCGAGGTCTCCTTCTGGTTCGCCGCTCCGCCGGCCCTCTCCCACTTCACCGTCCACTGCCGCGGCCTCGACGAGAAGAACGGCCTCGCCGCGGAGCCACGCCTCGTGTGCTCGGACGAGTACGTCGCCGTGCTCTCCGTCGACTACGCGGGCGACGAGGGGGTCCGCCGTAACTTCTTCGTCTACACGGCCATCCCGGATAGGCCCTCGCTCGTCCGGCTCCCGAGCCCAGGCCCCTTCACCTCCGATCCCCGGGAGGTGGGCCTCCTGCGCACGGCCGACGGGGAAGGGTTCGCCGTCGCCGTTCTCTCTCCGCAGCTGCTGACCCCGGGCTGGTACAATCTTCACATCTTTCCGTCCAAGCAGTGGAGGTGGATCACCAAGTCTGTGCAGTTGGAGCCAACAATGTCACCCAGGACCATGTATAGCTGTTACAACCTACAGATCGACAAGGTCATCGCCCTGCCGGAGGAAGGGTCGCTAGGCTGGGTCAATCTCCGGCAGGGTATTCTGCTCTGCACAGTGCTCCACGAGAACCCCGTTGCGCGCTTCATGCCGCTGCCCAGGCCAATGGCCGGCAATAACGAGGATATCGAAAAATCCCCATCCTGGGTACATCGCGATGTCGCCTACGTCGATGGTTTGATCAAGTTTGTCGAGATCAAAACACGGACTAGCATCACTCGTGGTAGCATTAATCATGATCCATATGCCATCAACGATGTGCAGTTTGATTCTGACCTGGTGCACGACAACACGTGCACCGGGGACGGAAAGGACACCATCAGCCTCCATGGTTGGAGGGCCGTGGCATGGGTCAGGAAGCTTTCTTCAGATGGTTGGACCAAAAACTGTGAGGTCGACGTCGATGATATCAAAATCGACAGCCCAAAGCACTCCGACATGCCTGAGCTGAGGGGCGGCCGCTCTGGAAAATTTACACTGACTAACATGACAGCAGCCCCAACCCTGAGCATGCATGGGAATGATGTCGTTGTTTACCTGCTGTCCAAGGTGGGCATCCACGACGAAAACGCCTGGATCATTGCGATCAACATGACAAGCAAGACCTTGGAAGGCATGGCCTCGTTTTCTGCAAGAAGAACATTCGGTTTCAGCATAGCATGGCGTCCCTGCTCATTTTCCCGACATCTGGACATGACAGCAGATCATGGCGAAGCTGTTTTGCAGAGAAAAAACAAGTGAAAATTCTACTGCATACACAACAGTCCTTGTACGTGGTTTGGATCCAAGTGTTACTGAGGACGACCTCAGGCAAATCCTTGCTGGGCTTGGAGAACTTCATGATTTGCATATGCTTGAAGATGAGGGATCCGCGGTAGTAAAATTCATTGACAGGTTGTGCGCTCTCGGCGCCATATGCGAACTGAGTGGAACTCGGCTTGGTTGCAGGTATGTTCGCCTTAAACGGGACCATGTCGACTCTTCAAACGGGCCGCCAAAGGCCAGACGGGATGCAAAGAGACCTCGCCCGTATCCGGAGTATTATGGTGCCGACAGTTGTGACGCTGCGGTGTTGACAAGCCATGGGTACCACCCGCATAAGCTGAAGATGTCAATGCTGTATTGATGCAGGGGCAGTGTTCTTCTGTCGGTATGCCAGTACAGGAGAGTGTGGTCTTTCTACACCCCAGCTCGGTGCACCCACGTAAGAAAACATAGCAAAACATTTTTTTAAAATTCAAAATTTTATGGGAACGATCATCAACAAATGTTATGGGCGCTTGCAAAGTTTGGTGGTCAAACAACATTCGAGGAGCTTTGTACAAAAAAGATAAAATCACTGAAAATTAGTCAAAATTTGAGTGCACTGTTTGAGCAGATTTTGTAATTTTGTCATTTTTGTACAGAACTCCTTGAATATTATTTGATCACCAAACTTCGCAAGTGCCCATAACATTTGTTGATGATCATTACCACAAAGTTTCAGAATTTTTTGAAGTGTTTTGCTATGTTTTCTTGCGTGAGTGCACCGAAGATGGGTGCAGCCACTACTTTCCCATTACAGAATGAGGTCGCCATTCTAAAATAAGTGTCGTGTTTAGTTCAAATTTAACCTTTGAGCTAAAATCACGACACTTACTTTGGAAAAGAGGGAGTACTAGCTATGTGCTTACAGTTCTTATATGATTTTATTGCATTAGACATATGTTTGTCAAAAAAGGAGAAGAATCTTGGACAACATTTTGTTAAACTTTGTACCATGTATAGTGCAGTATTCACGTTTTATGTAAAACGATGTTTTTATGTCTTTTCTTTCTTCTTTGAAATGAAGGCAAAATATTTGCCTCACCTCTTTGTTCTTAAGGAGAAAGACAATGTTCATAAGGTTGCAGGACCACGTAGGTCCGAACAAAGGGATCACTCTTCCCGTGAATTATTTTCCAGAAATCTAGCCCCGGCAACTACCCAAGTCTGGATCATTGCGATCAACATGACGAGCAAGACCTTGGAAGGCATGGCCTCGTTTTCTGCGAGAAGAACATTCGGTTTCAGCATAGCATGTCGTCCCTCCTCATTTTCCAGACATCTGGACATGGCAGCAGATCATGGCGAAGCTGTTTTGCAGAGAAAAACAAGTGAAAAATTCTACTGCATACACAACAGTCCTCGTACGTGGTTTGGATCCATGTGTAACTGAAGGCGAGCTGAGGCAAACCCTTGCTCGGTTCGGAGAACTTCATGATATGCATATGCTTGAAGATGAGGGATCCGCTGTAGTAAAATTCATTGACAGGTTGTGCGCCGAGAGCGCCATATGCGAACTGCATGGAACTCGGCTTGGTTGCAAGTATGTTGGCCTTAAGCGGGGCCATGTCGACTCCCCAAACGGGCCGCCAAAGGCCAGACAGGATGCAAAGAGACCTTGTCCATATCCGGAGTATTATGGTGCCGACAGTTGTGATGCTGCGGTGTTGACAAGCCATGGGTACTACCCGCATAAGATGAACTGGCCAATCCTGTATTGACGCAGGAATAGCGTTCTTCTGTCGAGAAAAACACCGTCGGTGCGCCAGTACAGAATGCGGTAGAGTAACATACTAGCTATGTTCTTACAGTTGTTACATGATTTTATTGCATTAGACATATGTTTGTCAAAAAAGGAGAAGAATCTTGGACAACATTTTGTTAAACTTGGTATGATGTAATAGTACTACGGTATATCTTACAGAAACTACAGCATTGTGATGTGTAAAATCCCTGCATTTAAGCATGCACACGGTTTACATATGGCCGCGTCATTATGATCTAGGACAACCATGCACAAAGCCATATGATTGTATGCATTTTTATTTAGGACAGCCACACAGCTACTCTGTATTTACTTCTGTTCTGGTAAATCACGTAGCTTCTGCCTCTAATTGCGAGGACATGATCGAGCACATCACCGGCAAGCGTTATATATATGTATGTTTTTCCGTTTATTCAACGTATGTTTTAGAAGAAGAAAAAAGAATCTTGGAAAACATTTTGTTGAACTTTGTTAAACTTGGTATTATGATGTATTCTTACCACCCCGGCGCAAGCACATCACCCATGGTAAGCATACAACTTACCATGGCACGTCGTTATGATTTAGGACAACCACAAAGCTATATGCATGGTACTTTTCGATACGAGTCATTTCGTTTCTCAAATGCTCAAAACACTGAACTGAAAATTTATGGGCTGAACTATTATGTCAACCCATATGAGTTACCAAAAATAGCACACTCTTTTCCATTATACACCTTTCACCTATCAAAGCCCATGATAGTGAATATATCTGAGCCATGCTTCTTAATTGGCTTTCTTGAAAAGAAGAAACAAGGCAAGCAATATGCACGATCTTTGGAAGGTGAATAGTCTTTCCAAGCAAATTATTTGAATCAACTATATACTGAAATCGACGACGGTGTTTTGTGGTTCGTATTATATGGATGTTCTCTCATGTACAACTACAGGAGTCCCATTGTTTCATTGAAAGTTTGCATATGAATTAAATTGACATTGTAGACGTTATACGCACTGTGTTGCTCTGTGACCAGATCAGCAGCAGAGTTGGAGCTTGAACCACTGGTTTGAAAAGTATAATTATTGTGGTGCCATCCTCTTCATGAGCCAAAACAGCACTCTCAAGTAGGAGTAACTATTGGTTCGTAGTATTATCAAACTGACAACTATAATATTCCTTACTGATCACTGGATCGGGTTAGGGAATGTTTGTGGCACGCGGCAATTGTGCCCTTGTGTAACAACGATTCTGTTTTCTCTCCCCGCATCACTTCTCTACCCACGAACAAATGGTTAGGAGAGGCGGTTTCCCCACAGGCGCCAGCAAGGCCGTGAATTCCTCTCCTCTCCGGCGACGGGAGAGGGATCCCGGTTCTCTTCTGGCTTGTAAATAGTCTTGGGGTAGTGTGTTCTGCGGCGCCGTTGGGATGGTGGGAGCGGCGCCCCGAGAATAAATCTGCATCGGCTCCATTCCCACACTGGTGATGTCTTTAAGGGGGGCGTCGCGTAGCTGTATGTCATGTCTACTCGTCGTGGTTTAGGTTACCTGGTTGACGTCGGCAAGACAGTGGCGGCGACGTCTCCACCGGAAGTTTGTGCCCACCTACTTCGTCCTCGTCGATGTGACGCTCCTTCCAACGTCATAGAGGAGCAGGGTGTCCTTGTTCAGGAGGTGGCTGGTGGTTACTACCTTTGGTGGTCGCTATAGTGTGCGGAACATGATGGTCGGTCTGGAAAGAGAGGAGTTTGTGGATTGTGGATCTAGTGGTCTTCCTCGACAGTGTCGATGAAAGTTCCGGATCAGTGTCCAGGCCCCCGGCCGACATGCCACAACGTTATGTGCCCTGCCGCGTGCGGCGGACCTGGTCTTCGTTCACAAAACCCAAAGCGACGATGGTGCCTCCATGGCTATGGCAAAGATGGAGCTGTTGGGGAACGTAGTAATTTCAAAAAAATTCCAACGCACACGCAAGATCATGGTGATGCATAGCAACGGGAGGGGAGAGTGTTGTCCACGTACCCTCGTAGACCGTAAGCGGAAGCGTTATGACAACGCGGTTGATGTAGTCGTACGTCTTCACGATCGACCGATCCTAGTACCTAAAGTACGACACCTCCGCAATCTGCACACGTTCGGCTCGGTGACGTCCCACGAACTCACGATCCAGCAGAGTGTCGAGGGAGAGCTTCGTCAGCACGACGGCGTGATGATGGTGATGATGAAGCTACCAGCGCAGGGCTTCGCCTAAGCACTGCAATGATATGACCGAGGTGGATTATGGTGGAGGGGGGCACCGCACACGGCTAAGAGATCAATCATCAACTTGTGTGTCTATGGGGTGCCCCCCTCCCCCGTATATAAAGGCGTGGAGGAGGGGGAGGGCCGGCCCTCTACTATGGCGCTCCCTGAGGAGTCCTACTCCCGCCGGGAGTAGGATTCCCCCCTTCCAAGTAGTAGGAGTAGGAGAGAAGGAAGGGGAGGAGAGAGGGGAGGAAGGGGGGGCGGCCGCCCACCCAATTCGGATTGGGCTAAGGGGGCGCGCCCTCCAACTTTTCCCTTCTTCTCCTCTATTCCACTAAGGCCCAATAAGGCCCATATACTCCCCAGGGGGTTCCGGTAACCTCCCGGTACTCCGGTAAATGCCCGAACTCATCCGGGACCATTCCGATGTCCAAACATAGGCTTCCAATATATCGATCTTTACTTCTCGACCATTTCGAGACTTCTCGGCATGTCCGTGATCATATCCGGGACTCCGAACTACCTTCGGTACATCAAAACACATAAACTCATAATACCGATCGTCACCGAACGTTAAGCGTGCAGACCCTACGGGTTCGAGAACTATGTAGACATGACCGAGACTCATCTCCGGTCAATAACCAATAGCGGAACCTGGATGCTCATATTGGTTCCTACATATTCTACGAAGATCTTTATCGTTTAAACCGCATAACAACATACATTGTTCCCTTTGTCATCGGTATGTTACTTGCCCGAGATTCGATCGTCGGTATCTCAATACCTAGTTCAATCTCGTTACCGGCAAGTCTCTTTACTCGTTCCGTAATGCATCATCCCGCAACTAACTCATTAGTCACATTGCTTGCAAGGCTTATAGTGATGTGCATTACCGAGATGGCCCAGAGATACCTCTCCGACAATCGGAGTGAAAAATCCTAATCTTGATGTATGCCAACTCAACAAGTACCATCGGAGACACCTGTAGAGCACCTTTATAATCACCCAGTTACGTTGTGACGTTTGGTAGCACACAAAGTGTTCCTCCGGTATTCGGGAGTTGCATAATCTCATAGTCGTAGGAACATGTATAAGTCATGAAGAAAGCAATAGCAATACATACTAAACGATCAAGTGCTAAGCTAACGGAATGGGTCAAGTCAATCACATCATTCTCTAATGATGTGATCCCGTTAATCAAATGACAACTCATGTCTATGGCTAGGAAAATTAACCATCTTTGATTCAACGAGCTAGTCAAGTAGAGGCATACTAGTGACACTCTGTTTGTCTATGTATTCACACATGTACTAAGTTCCAGTTAATACAATTCTAGCATGAATAATAAACATTTATCATGATATAAGGAAATATAAATAATAACTTTATTATTGCCTCTAGGGCATATTTCCTTCAGTCTCCCACTTGCACTAGAGTCAATAATCTAGATTACACAGTAATGATTCTAACACCCATGGAGTCTTAGTGCTGATCATGTTTTTCTCGTGAGAGAGGCTTAGTCAACGGGTCTGCAACATTCAGATCCGTACGTATCTTGCAAATCTCTATGTCTCCCTCTTTGACTTGATCGCGGATGGAATTGAAGCGTCTCTTGATGTGCTTGGTTCTCTTGTGAAATCTGGATTCCTTTGCCAAGGCAATTGCACCAGTATTGTCACAAAAGATTTTCATTGGACCCGATGCACTAGGTATGACACCTAGATCGGATATGAACTCCTTCATCCAGACTCCTTCATTTGCTGCTTCTGAAGCAGCTATGTACTCCGCTTCATACGTAGATCCCGCCACGACGCTTTGCTTAGAACTGCACCAACTGGCAGCTCCACCGTTCAATATAAACACGTATCCGATTTGTGACTTAGAGTCATCCGGATCAGTGTCAAAGCTTGCATCGACGTAACCATTTACGACGAGCTCTTTGTCACCTCCATCAACGAGAAACATATCCTTAGTCCTTTTCAGGTATTTCAGGATGTTCTTGACCGCTGTCCAGTGATCCACTCCTGGATTACTTTGGTACCTCCCTGCTAAACTGATAGCAAGGCACACCAGGTCTGGTACACAGCATTGCATACATGATAGAGCCTATGGCTGAAGCATAGGGAACACCTTTCATTTTCTCTCTATCTTCTGCAGTGGTCGGGCATTGAGTCTAACTCAACTTCACACCTTGTAACACGGGAAAGAACCCTTTCTTTGCTTGATCCATTTTGAACGTTTTCAAAACTTTATCAAGGTATGTGCTTTGTGAAAGTCCAATTAAGTGTCTTGATCTATCTCTATAGATCTTGATGCCCAATATATAAGCAGCTTCACCGAGGTCTTTCATTGAAGAACTCTTGTTCAAGTATCCTTTTATGCTATCTAGAAATTCTATATCATTTCCAATCAACAATATGTCATCCACATATAATATTAGAAATGCTACAGAGCTCCCACTCACTTTCTTGTAAATACAGGCTTCTCCAAAAGTCTGGATAAAACCATATGCTTTGATCACACTATCTAAACGTTTATTCCAACTCCAAGATGCTTGCACCAGTCCATAAATTGATCATTGGAGCTTGCACACTTTGTTAGTATCCTTTGGATCGATAAAACCTTCAGGTTGCATCATATACAACTCTTCTTCCAGAAATCCATTCAAGAATGCAGTCTTTACATCCATTTGCCAAATTTCATAATCATAAAATGCAGCAATTGCTAACATGATTCGGACGGACTTAAGCATCGCTACGGGTGAGAAGGTCTCATCATAGTCAACTCCTTGAACTTGTCGAAAACCTTTCACAACAAGTCGAGCTTTGTAGACAGTAACATTACCGTCAGCGTCAGTCTTCTTCTTGAAGATCCATTTATTCTCGATGGCTTGCCGATCATTGCAAAAGTCAACCAAAGTCCACACTTTGTTCTCATACATGGATCCCGTCTCAGATTTCATGGCCTCAAGCCATTTCGCGGAATCTGGGCTCATCATCGCTTCCTCATAGTTCGTAGGTTCGTCATGGTCAAGTAACATGACCTCCAGAACATGATTACCGTACCACTATGGTGCGGATCTTACTCTGGTTGACCTGCGAGGTTTGGTAGTAACTTGATCTGAAGTTACATGATCATCATCATTAGCTTCCTCACTAATTGGTGTAGGAGTCACAGGAACAGATTTCTGTGATGAACTACTTTCCAATAAGGGAGCAGGTACATTTACCTCATCAAGTTCTACTTTCCTCCCACTCACTTCTTTTGAGAGAAAATCCTTCTCTGGAAAGGATCCATTCTTAGCAACGAATGTCTTGCCTTCGGATCTGTGATAGAAGGTGTACCCAACAGCCTCCTTTGGGTATCCTATGAAGACACATTTCTCCGATTTGGGTTCGAGCTTATCAGGTTGAAGCTTGTTCACATAAGCATCGCAGCCCCAAACTTTAAGAAACGACAACTTGGGCTTCTTGCCAAACCACAGTTCATAAGGTGTTGTCTCAACGGATTTAGATGGTGCCCTATTTAACGTGAATGTAACCGTCTCTAAAGCATAACCCCAAAATGATAGGGGTAAATCAGTAAGAGACATCATAGATCGCACCATATCTAGTAAAGTACGATTACGACGTTCCGACACACCATTACGTTGTGGTGTTCCGGGTGGCGTGAGTTGCGAAACTATTCTGCATTGTTTCAAATGAAGACCAAACTCGTAACTCAAATATTCTTCTCCACGATCAGATCGTAGAAACTTTATTTTCTTGTTACGATGATTTTCCACTTCACTCTGAAATTCTTTGAACTTTTCTGTTTCAGACTTATGTTTCATCAAGTAGATATACCCATATCTGCTCAAATCATCTGTGAAGGTGAGAAAATAACGATACCCGCCGCGAGCCTCAATATTCATCGGACCACATACATTGATGACCCACAAGTATAGTGGATCTTGTTGGGAATCGTAGCATAATTTTAAAATTTTCCTACGCTCACCAAGATCCATCTATGGAGTATACTAGCAATGAGGGGAAAGGAGTGCATCTACATACCCTTGTAGATCGCGAGCGGAAGCGTTCCAATGAACGTGGATGACGGAGTCGTACTCGCCGTGATTCAAATCACCGATGACCGAGTGCCGAACGGACGGCACCTCCGCGTTCAACACACGTACGGTGCAGCGACGTCTCCTCCTTCTTGATCCAGCAAGGGGGAAGGAGAGGTTGATGGAGATCCAGCAGCACGACGGCGTGGTGGTGGATGTAGCGGGTCTCGGCAGGGCTTCGCCGAGCTTCTGCGAGAGGGAGAGGTGTAGTAGGGGAGGAGGGAGGCGCCCAAGGCTGTTGTGTTGCTGCCCTCCCTCCCCCCCTTTATATAGGCCCCCTGGGAGGGGGGGCGCCGGCCAAGATCCCATCAAGGGAGGGGGCAGCGGCCAAGGGGGGAGACTTGCCCCCCAAGGCAAGTGGGGCGCCCCCCCCCCACCCTAGGGTTTCCAACCCTAGGCGCAGGGGGAAGGCCCATGGGTGGCGCCCCAGCCCACTAAGGGCTGGTTGCCCTCCCAATTCAGCCCATGGGGCCCTCCGGGATAAGTGGCCCCACCCGATGGACCCCCGGGACCCTTCCGGTGGTCCCGGTACAATACCGATAACCCCCGAAACATTCCCGGTGGCCGAAACTTGACTTCCTATATATAATTCTTCACCTCCGGACCATTCCGGAACTCCTCGTGACGTCCGGGATCTCATCCGGGACTCCGAACAAATTTCGGGTTTCCGCATACTCATATCTCTACAACCCTAGCGTCACCGAACCTTAAGTGTGTAGACCCTACGGGTTCGGGAGACATGCAGACATGACCGAGACGCCTCTCCGGTCAATAACCAACAGCGGGATCTGGATACCCATGTTGGCTCCCACATGTTCCACGATGATCTCATCGGATGAACCATGATGTCGAGGATTCAATCAATCTCGTATACAATTCCCTTTGTCAATCGGTATGTTACTTGCCCGAGATTCGATCGTCGATATCCCAATACCTTGTTCAATCTCGTTACCGGCAAGTCTCTTTACTCGTACCGCAATGCATGATCCCGTGACTAACGCCTTAGTCACATTGAGCTCATTATGATGATGCATTACCGAGTGGGCCCAGAGATACCTCTCCATCACACGGAGTGACAAATCCCAGTCTCGATCCGTGCCAACCCAACAGACACTTTCGGAGATACCCGTAGTGCACCTTTATAGTCACCCAGTTACGTTGTGACGTTTGGCACACCCAAAGAACTCCTACGGTATCCGGGAGTTGCACGATCTCATGGTCTAAGGAAAAGATACTTGACATTGGAAAAGCTCTAGCAAACGAAACTACACGATCTTTTATGCTATGCTTAGGATTGGGTCTTGTCCATCACATCATTCTCCTAATGATGTGATCCCGTTATCAACGACATCCAATGTCCATAGTTAGGAAACCATGACTATCTGTTGATCAACGAGCTAGTCAACTAGAGGCTTACTAGGGACACGTTGTGGTCTATGTATTCACACATGTATTACGATTTCCGGATAACACAATTATAGCATGAACAATAGACAATTATCATGAACAAAGAAATATAATAATAACCATTTATTATTGCCTCTAGGGCATATTTCCAACAGATCTATCGTAGTCCTTTCGATAAGTAAGAGTGTCGAACCCAACGAGGAGCAGAAGGAAATGATAAGCGGTTTTCAGCAAGGTATTCTCTGCAAGCACTGAAATTATCGGTAACAGATAGTTTTGTGATAAGGTAATTTGTAATGAGTAACAAGTAATGAAAGTAAATAAAGTGCAGCAAGATGGCCCAATCCTTTTTGTAGCAAAGGACAAGCCTGGACAAACTCTTATATGAAGGAAAACGCTCTCGAGGACACATGGGAATTATCGTCAAGCTAGTTTTCATCACGCTCATATAATTCGCGTTCGTTACTTTGATAATTTGGTATGTGGGTGGACCGGTGCTTGGGTACTGCCCTTTCTTGGGCAAGCATCCCACTTATGATTAACCCCTATTGCAAGCATCCGCAACTACAAAAGAAGTATTAAGGTAAACCTAACCATAGCATGAAACATATGGATCCAAATGAGCCCCTTACGAAGCAACGCATAAACTAGGGTTTAAGCTTCTGTCACTCTAGCAACCCATCATCTACTTATTACTTCCCAATGCCTTCCTCTAGGCCCAAACAATGGTGAAGTGTCATGTAGTCGACGTTCACATAACACCACTAGAGGAGAGACAACATACATCTCATCAAAATATCGAACGAATACCAAATTCACATGACTACTTATAGCAAGACTTCTCCCATGTCCTCAGGAACAGACGTAACTACTCACAAATCATATTCCTGTTCATAATCAGAGGGGTATTGATATGCATGATGGATCTGAACATATGATCTTCCACCAAATAAACCAACTAGCATCAACTACAAGGAGTAATCAACACTACTAGCAACCCACAGGTACCAATCTGAGGTTTGGGACAAAGATTGGATACAAGAGATGAACTAGGGTTTTAGAGGAGATGGTGCTGGTGAAGATGTTGATGGAGATTGACCCCCTCCCGATGAGAGGATCGTTGGTGATGACGATGGCGATGATTTCCCCCTCCCGGAGGGAAGTTTCCCCGGCAGAATAGCTCTGTCGGAGCCCTAATTGGTTCCGCCAAGGGTTCCGCCTCGTGGCGGCGGAGTTTCTTCCCGAAAGCTTGCTTATGATTTTTTCTCGGACGAAAGACTTCATATAGCAGAAGATGGGCACCGGAGGCCTGCCAGGGGGCCCACGAGGCAGGGGGCGCGCCCCCACCCTCGTGGCCAGGGTGTGGGCCCCCTCTGGTACTTTCTTTCGCCAGTATTTTTTATTAATTCCAAAAATGACTTCCGCGGAGTTTCAGGACTTTTGGAGTTGTGCAGAATAGGTCTCTAATATTTGCTCCTTTTCCAGCCCAGAATTCCAGCTGCCGGCATTCCCCCTCTTCATGTAAACCTTATAAAATAAGAGAGAATAGGCATAAGTATTGTGCCATAATGTGTAATAACAGCCCATAATGCAATAAATATCGATATAAAAGCATGATGCAAAATGGACGTATCATACATCAGTATGTATGATTTCCAACAAATCTGTTGCTCGCTCCATTGTTCCGGAGAACGGAGTTTTAGTCATCTTACCCATGAGGCATGGTTCGCAAGTACCAAGTGATTCATAATCAAGTGATTCCAAAAGTCCATCAGAATGGAGTTTCTTCATGCGCTTTACACCAATATGACCCAAACGGCAGTGCCACCAAATAAGTTGCACTGTCATATCTACTCTGCATCTTTTGGCTTCAATTATGAATATGTGTGTCACTACTATCGAGATTCAACAAAAATAGACCATTCTTCAAGGATGCATGACCACAAAAGATATTACTCATATAATAGAACAACCATTATTCTTTGATTTAAATGAATAACCGTCTCGCATCAAACAAGATCCAGATATAATGTTCATGCTTAACGCTGGCACCAAATAACAATTATTCAGGTCTAAAACTAATCCCGAAGGTAGATGTAGAGGTAGTGTGCCGACTGCGATCACATTGACTTTGGAACCATTTCCCACGCGCAATGTCACCTCGTCCTTAGCCAATCTTCGCTTAATCCGTAGTCCCTGTTTCGAGTTGCAAATATTAGCAACAGAACCAGTATCAAATACCCAGGTGCTACTGCGAGCAGTAGTAAGGTACACATCAATAACATGTATATCACATACACCTTTGTTCACGTTTCCATCCTTATTATCCGCCAAATACTTGGGGCAGTTCCGCTTCCCGTGACCAGTCCCTTTGTAGTAGAAGCACTCAGTCTCAGGCTTAGGTCCAGACTTGGGCTTCTTCACTTGAGCAGCAACTTGCTTGCCGTTCTTCTTGAAGTTCCCCTTCTTCCCTTTACCCTTTTTCTTGAAACTGGTGGTCTTGTTGACCATCAACACTTGATGTTCCTTCTTGATTTCTACCTCCGCAGCCTTTAGCATTGCGAAGAGCTCGGGAATTGTCTTATCCATCCCTTGCATATTATAGTTCATCACGAAGCTCTTGTAGCTTGGTGGCAGTGATTGAAGAATTCTGTCAATGACACTATTATCAGGAAGATTAACTCCCAGTTGAATCAAGTGATTGTTATACCCAGACATTTTGAGTATATGCTCACTTACAGAACTATTCTCCTCCATCTTGCAACTGTAGAACTTATTGGAGACTTCATATCTCTCAATCCGGGCATTTGCTTGAAATATTAACTTCAACTCCTAGAACATCTCATATGCTCCATGACGTTGAAAACGTCGTTGAAGTCCCGGTTCTAAGCCGTAAAGCATGGCACACTGAACTATCGAGTAGTCATCAGATTTGCTCTGCCAGACGTTCATAACATCTGGCGTTCCTCCTGCAACGGGTGTCGGTGTCAAAACCGGCGGATCTCGGGTAGGGGGTCCCGAACTGTGTGTCTAAGGTCGATGGTAACAGGAGATGGGGGACACGATGTTTACCCAGGTTCGGGCCCTCTCTATGGAGATAATACCCTACTTCCTGCTTGATTGATCTTGATGAATATGAGGATTACAAGAGTTGATCTACCGCGAGATTGTAATGGCTAAACCCTAGAAGTCTAGCCTGTATGATCGTGATTGCCTCTATGGACTAAACCCTCCGGTTTATATAGACACCGGAGGGGACTAGGGTTGTACAAAGTCGGTTACAGAGAAAAGAATCTTCATAGCCCAACGCCAGGCTTGCCATCCACGCCAAGGAGAGTCCCATCCGGACACGGGAGAGAGTCTTCTGTCTTGTATCTTCACGGCCCATCAGTCCGGCCCACGTTACATAGTCCGGACGCCCGAGGACCCCTTAATCCAGGACTCCCTCAGTAGCCCCTGAACCAGGCTTCAATGACGACGTGTCCGGCGCGCAAATTGTCTTCGGCATTGCAAGGTGGGTTCCTCCTCCGAATACTCCAAAGCAGCCTTCGAACACAGGAAACGTGTCCGGAACTGCAAAACAAATACCACACACAACTGCAGAGAGTGCAATATTTCACGAGTCCAATCTACTGACAACTTTTTGTAGTGTGACATCATGTCACCACCCGGTCATTATTTCGAACCGTTTTCTAGCCTGCCGCTCCACACTTCATGATGCGGTTTCCATTGGCACGTCTTGTCGCAGCAGAGATCGTGTCCCTTTATTACGGGATTCTCATCAATACGGGTGTGGGTAATCCAACCGTGCCATCTGCACGGCCCTTGGGAATAGGCGAGTTTTAAGGTGAGTGGGGAGGCGCTTGATATTCACTGCCTTTATAAGGAGATAAGGATTCCTTTCTTTCACCCACGCCTTCTCTCTCTTTGCCCCTCCCATTCTCGAGCTCCAGCACCCAAGTTTTCATCTTTTCCGCCTCAAAAAAGCACTCCGACCATGTCCGGATCTGGAGCGCAAGGCAAGTGGATGGCCTCCTCCGTCAAGGAGAAGGACATCACGAAGCTCCGAGAGGCGGGGTATTTGGCCAAGGAAATCGCCCACCGGCTTCCGGCCAAGGGACAGATCATCCCCACCCCGAAGCCCCATGAGAGGGTGGTGTTCATCCCCCACTTCGTCCGCGGGCTAGGGTTTCCTCTCCATCCTTTCGTCCGCGGACTCATGTTCTACTATGGGCTAGATTTCCATGATCTAGCCCCAAATTCTTTCCTCAACATCTCGGCATTTATTGTCGTGTGCGAGGCCTTCCTTCGCATCCCACCCCACTTTGGACTGTGGCTCAAGATTTTCAATGTGAAGCCGAAGGTGGTGGATTGATACGTCTCCGTCGTATCTACTTTTCCAAACACTTTTGCCCTTGTTTTGGACTCTAACTTGCATGATTTGAATGGAACTAACCCGGACTGACGTTGTTTTCAGCAGAATTGCCATGGTGTTATTTATGTGCAGAAACAAAAGTTCTCGGAATGACCTGAAACTCCACGGAGATTATTTTTGGAAATAATAAAAATATTGGCGAAAGAATCAAGGCCGGGGGGCCACACCCTTGCCACGAGGGTGGGGGGCGCGCCTGCCCCCCTGGGCGCGCCCCCCTGCCTCGTGGGCCCCCTGGAGCTCCACCGACCTCAACTCCAACTCCATATATTCGTGTTCGGGGAGAAAAAAATCAGAGAGAAAGATTCATCACGTTTTACGATACGAAGCCGCCGCCAAGCCCTAAACTCTCTTGGGAGGGCTGATCTGGAGTCCGTTCGGGGCTCCGGAGAGGGGAATCAGTCGCCATCGTCATCATCAACCATCCTCCATCACCAATTTCATGATGCTCACCGCCGTGCGTGAGTAATTCCATCGTAGGCTTGCTGGACGGTGATGGGTTGGATGATATTTATCATGTAATCGAGTTAGATTTGTTAGGGTTTGATCCCTAGTATCCACTATGTTCTGAGATTGATTTTGCTATGACTTTGCTACGCTTAATGCTTGTCACTAGGGCCCGAGTGCCATGATTTCAGATATGAACCTATTATGTTTTCATGAATATATGTGAGTTCTTGATCCTATCTTGCAAGTCTATAGTCACCTACTATGTGTTATGATCCGGCAACCCCGAAGTGACAATAATCGGGACCACTCCCGGTGATGATCGTAGTTTGAGGAGTTCATGTATTCATTATGTGTTAATGCTTTGGTCCGGTACTCTATTAAAAGGAGGCCTTAATATCCCTTAGTTTCCATTAGGACCCCGCTGCCACGGGAGGGTAGGACAAAAGATGTCATGCAAGTTCTTTTCCATAAGCACGTATGACTATATTCGGAATACATGCCTACATTACATTGATGAATTGGAGCTAGTTCTGTGTCATCCTATGTTATGATTGTTACATGATGAACCGCATCCGGCATAATTCTCCATCACCGATCCAATGCCTACGAGCTTTTCACATATTGTTCTTTGCTTATTTACTTTTCCGTTGCTACTGTTACAATCACTACAAAACCCAAAAATATTACTTTTGCTACCGTTACCACTACTTCCATACTACTTTGCTAATAAATATTTTGCTGCAGATATTAAGTTATCCAGGTATGGTTGAATTGACAACTCAACTGCTAATACTTGAGAATATTCTTTGGCTCCCCTTGTGTCGAATCAATGAATTTGGGTTGAATACTCTACCCTCGAAAATTGTTGCGATCCCCTATACTTGTGGGTTATCATGGATGGTCAACACGCAGAGTGCGGAGCCGCCATGGTGAGCAAGATGCCCAACGTCACATGGCCCAAAGGTACCTTTGTGGAGACCGTCAAAGGGTGGCAGCAACTTTGGTTCTATATCACAGAGCCCCGCGACGCCACCTGGGCCGCGGCTCCCGAATTCAAGTCTGGTGCCCCAATGCGGATCACCTCCTGGCTAGAGAAGGGCCTGAATTGGGCTTCGTCGGACGAGCTGACAGCGCTGCAGACGCGCATCCAGAGCATGGTGGACAAGAACATCAAACTCGTCAACGTGATCCAGGTGATGCTAGTTCGCCGGATCCTTCCATGCCAGAGCCGGGCTTGCCATCTATGGGAGTTCGATCCGGCCGAGCACCAGACCTTGCAACGGTTCTTCGGAACTACGCACGAAGATATCTGGAAGGTGCTCTTCAAGGCCAACGAGACGTGGCCGAAGACGACCGAGGACCGTGGGCACGACCTGGCCCATCCCACCAGTCCGGTAAGTCTTTCGCATTCTAAGGTGTATCCTTTACTTGCTTTTTCAGGGAAGGTGCCTAAGCCTCCCTATTTATTTTTTCAGGGCTAGACAAAGAAGGCGGAGCGGATTCAGTGTCCGGCTCTGCTGCCCGAGGAACCATACATCCCGCTTCTGACGAAGATGCTGGTTCCGGTGCCCTACCAGGCGCCGGAGAAGAAGGCCAAGAAAAAGGCCAAGGAGACCAGAAGTGGTCTCCGCCGCAAGGGCGCTTCGGACGTGACGTCTGAAGACGCCGAGACTCACTCCTCCACCGCCAAGGATGACGAGGAGGAGGAAAGCAACTCTCCCCCTGAGGGGGGAAGGAAGAAGAGGGCGGCCTCCACAAATCTGGAGGCAGAGGCGTCCAAGAAGGGGAAGGTCTCGCTCGCGGATAACTCCGCGTGGGACATCGATAGCAGCCCAGAACGGCGCCCCAGAGATAAGCCCCTGGCCGAATCGTGAGTACTCAAAGACCCTGACGCATTCATATATCAGCCTCTTTACTTCGTAGTTTTAACATGTTGAATCATGCACTTACAGTCCGGCTCGTTCCGACCTCGAGCGATCCTCATCTTCGGGGAATTCGCTGGATCCGAAGGTGATGGACAGCGGGTCCCTTCCGGCGGACTCCTCTCCCAGGGCCATGGATGACACTGAGGTGTTGTCCCGAAGGATCCCAGGCCAGGGAGAGACGCAGGAGGCCGTCAGGGCGGCGCCAGAGGGTGAAACCTCGGCCGCCAGACACATGGGGGGGCAAATCCCCATGGAGACTGGCGATGGGGTCCATATCCAATTCGGCCCCCTGCCGAATACGGTCCCGGAGACCTATACGGCTCCGGAATCCGGCAAGCAGCCTCCTTTGAAAGAAGGAGGTGTGCCCATTCCGCCGGTGACCTCTGTCCAACCAGAGGCACCGGATACTCTACTGGAAGCGCTGCGAAGTGCTTCTATTGTTGAGGAACACCGTACCCTCATGGGTACAGTGATTGAGAAGATTCAGTCCGTGAAGAGCGGACTGACCGAAGCCTGCACAAGCCTTCTAACAGGCTTTGAGGTAAGCAACGCAATTATGTGAAAAGAATGTCACGGTATAGACAGTAGCCCCTGAGACTCTGTCCAGTGTTCGGAAAAACCGGACAGAGGATCAAATAATTTTTGCAAGACACTAACCATACATGTCTATGTGAATAAGCAAGCTTCGTTGCTGGCTGCAACCTCCCACACTACCGAAGTCTCCGGACTGAAGCAGAGTCTGGAGCGGACCGAGGAAGAGCTCAGCCGTGTAAAAAACCAGCTAGAGGACAAGCAAGGTATGCAATGGCCTATTCAAATCTAGAAAGATATGAATTGTTTCATGTTCATCACAGTATCATGATATGTCGTAGGAGCTGCGACCGAGGTGGAGACCCTCAAGGCCGCGCTGGCAAAAGCCCAGGAGAGAGCGGCAGAAGAACAATCCGTCCGCGAAAAGCACGAGGCTAGGGTCGAGGAGATCCAGCAAGAACTCCAGGACACCGTAAAGAAATACGAGTCCTTGGAGCGCAAGATTGTGGATCAAGAGTCCGAGCTTGCAAAGGCCCACCAAAGCGCATAGGAGGCCCGGGTTGAAGCCCAGGGCGCCCTCCAAGAAATCCAAGAGGCCAAGAAAATCGCGACGGGTAAGGCTTTTATTATGCAAAGCAAGTATGTGAAGAAGAGGTATCTCTTGCTAACCCGGATTTGGAGTTCTCTAGGGGCGTTTGCGGATCTGCCGCACAGTCTTTCTGACGCTGCGGAATTCTTCCGAACCGAAGAGGGGAGCTCAACGAAGAAGCTGTTCTAGTCGCAATACCTTGCGCCAGAACATCCGGTGCCCTTTAGCGATCAGCTAAAACAGCTGGTTGAACTGCATAGGGTGGCCGAACTGGCCATGAAGGACTTAACAATCCGGCTGTGGCCTGCCGAAGCCATACCCAGCAGCTACTTCGGGCTCATGAAGCGGCTGGTCAATGCGTGCCCCCGGCTTGACGCCATCAAGCGGTCGGTCTGTATCGAAGGTGCGCGGATAGTCTTCGCCCGTGTCAAGGTGCAGTGGGCGAAGATGAATGTCGTCAAGCTCGCGACCGAGGGACTGCCCGAGGGCAAGGAGCACCGCACGCCCGAGCGATATTTTCATGATGTCCTGGAGGGATCCCGCATTGTAGCGGATCAATGTGCTAAGGACATTATTTTTGAATGAATACATTCATGTTTATCTTGTCCTGTAGTATGAAACAGAGCTGATATGTAATATAATGCTTGTTTATTTTTTGAAATTTTACCTCCTGTGCGGCCCTTCTTATTAAATCTGAGAGTTGGCCAGTCGTCGGCTTCATCCCCCATGTAGGTAGTACGGGGGTGTCCGGGATGGAATCTAAACACTCTTGATCCAAAGGTTTGGTCCTTGATTGAGGTGTTTAGCGCAACGAACCAGGCAATCGGACTATGTGGCTTTATCACCCTCACTTAGCCATAGGAGTTTGACAATAGAAATTTAGGCGCGGCCCCTAGTATTCATGAGTCCGAACTAGGGTGTTGTAAACACCTGATCGGGTAAAGACCGATTCATCAGATAATGCGGAAAAAATCACAAAAGATGTAACCTTCGAATAGCTGACCGGCTACGCCGCATCATTACAGTCAGTTTTTGGCTTTCTCTACTGAGGTGCTCATCCGGATAAACCGGGACACAATCGCACTAGTTCTCCCTTTACTACCCTAGCCGATATAGCGGAACGTAAGTGTTGGGGATCATAGCAGAAATTTAAAATTTTCTACGCATCACCAAGATCAATCTATGGAGTCATCTAGCAACGAGAGAGATGAGTGCATCTACATACCCTTGTAGATCGCGAGCGGAAGCGTTCAAGTGAACGGGGTTGATGGAGTCGTACTCGTCGTGATCCAAATCACCGATGACCGAGCGCCGAACGGACGGCACCTCCGCGTTCAACACATGTACGGAGCAGCGACGTCTCCTCCTTCTTGATCCAGCAAGGGGGAAGGAGAGGTTGATGGAGATCCAGCAGCACGAAGGCGTGGTGGTGGAAGTAGCGGGGATCTCGGCAGGGCTTCGCCAAGCTCAGCGAGAGGGAGAGGTGTTGCAGGGGGAGAGGGAGGCGCCAGGGGCTGTGGTGCTGCTGCCCTCCCTCCCCCCTTCTATATATAGGGCCCCTGGGGGGCGCCGGCCCTGGAGATCCCATCTGCAGGGGGCGGCGGCCAAGGGGGGAAACTTGCCCACCAAGTCAGGTGGGGCGCCCCCCACCCCCAGGGTTTCCAACCCTAGGCGCAGGGGGAGGCCCATGGGGGGCGCACCAGCCCACCAGGGGCTGGTTCCCTTCCCACTCCAGCCCATGGGGCCCTCCAAGGTAGGTGGCCCCACCCGGTGGACCCCCGGGACCCTTCCGGTGGTCCCGATACAATACCGGTGACCCCGAAACTTTCTCGGTGGCCGAAACTGGACTTCCTATATACAATCCTTCACCTCCGGACCATTTCGGAACTCCTCGTGACGTCCGGGATCTCATCCGGGACTCCGAATAAGTTTCGGGTTACCGCATACTAGTATCTCTACAACCCTAGCGTCATCGAACCTTAAGTGTGTAGACCCTACGGGTTCGGGAGACATGCAGACATGACCGAGACGACTCTCCAGTCAATAACCAACAGCGGGATCTGGATACCCATGTTGGCTCCCACATGTTCCACGATGATCTCATCGGATGAACCACGATGTCGAGGATTCAATCAATCCCGTATACAATTCCCTTTGTCAATCAGTACGTTACTTGCCCGAGATTCGATCGTCGGTATCCCAATACCTTGTTCAATCTCGTTACCGGCAAGTCACTTTACTCATACCGTAATGCATGATCCCGTGACCAAACACTTGGTCACATTGAGCTCATTATGATGATGCATTACCGAGAGGGCCCAGAGATACCTCTCCGTCATACGGAGTGACAAATCCCAGTCTCGATTCGTGCCAACCCAACAGACACTTTCGGAGATACCCGTAGTGCACCTTTATAGCCACCAGTTACGTTGTGACGTTTGGCACACCCAAAGCACTCCTACGGTATCCGGGAGTTGCACAATCTCATGGTCTAAGGAAATGATACTTGACATTTGGAAAAGCTCTAGCAAACGAACTACACGATCTTTGTGCTATGCTTAGGATTGGGTCTTGTCCATCACATCATTCTCCTAATGATGTGATCCCGTTATCAATGACATCCAATGCCCATAGTCAGGAAACCATGACTATCTGTTGATCAACGAGCTAGTCAACTAGAGGCTCACTAGGGACATGTTGTGGTCTATGTATTCACACATGTATTACGATTTCCGGATAACACAATTATAGCATGAACAATAGACAATTATTATGAACAAGGAAATATAACAATAACCATTTTATTATTGCCTCTAAGGCATATTTCCAACAGTAAGGTAGTAAGCACAGGAGCCGGGCAACTCAACTATTGACCAAAGACATGATTCGAAGCCAATGCATATAATGCTAAATTCGGGGTGCCGAACTATACTGTAAAAAGTGTTCGGACTTTGTTGCCGTAGTATGGGGTGCAATGAAGCCCCTGGCGAATTAAAGCGTACCAAAGTGTACGGGTGCAATTGATAAGATTATCAAGAAAAAAGGAAGTAGTAAGCTAGTGCCGCAGAAGTTGGGCCGCAAACTGTTTCCACTATAGTTTGATTAGTATGTCAAAGCGTATTTGTACAAGTAGTGCGATAAGCAACAGGGCTATTTAACATGCCACGACCAAGGGAGAGCTGCGTGCGGGTCCTGAAAATAGGTAGAGTGTGTTGGAAATATGCCCTAGAGGCAATAATAAATAGGTTATTATTATATTTCCTTGTTCATGATAATCGTTTATTATCCATGCTAGAATTGTATTGATAGGAAACTCAGATACATGTGTGGATACATAGACAACACCATGTCCCTAGTAAGCCTCTAGGAGACTAGCTCGTTGATCAATAGATGGTTACGGTTTCCTGACCATGGACATTGGATGTCATTGATAACGGGATCACATCATTAGGAGAATGATGTGATGGACGAGACCCAATCCTAAGCCTAGCACAAGATCGTGTAGTTCGTTTGCTCAGAGCTTTTCTAATGTCAAGTATCAGTTCCTTAGACCATGAGATTGTGCAACTCCCGGATACCGTAGGAATGCTTTGGGTGTACCAAACGTCACAACGTAACTGGGTGACTATAAAGGTGCACTACAGGTATCTCCGAAAGTGTCTGTTGGGTTGGCACGAATCGAGACTGGGATTTGTCACTCCGTGTAAACGGAGAGGTATCTCTGGGCCCACTCGGTAGGACATCATCATAATGTGCACAATGTGACCAAGGAGTTGATCACGGGATGATGTGAGTTACGGAACGAGTAAAGAGACTTGCCGGTAACGAGATTGAACAAGGTATAGGGATACCGACGATCGAATCTCGGGCAAGTAACACACCGATAGACAAAGGGAATTGCATACGGGATTGATTGAATCCCCGACATCGTGGTTCATCCGATGAGACCATCGTGGAACATGTGGGAGCCAACATGGGTATCCAGATCCCGCTGTTGGTTATTGACCGGAGAACGTCTCGGTCATGTCTGCATGGTTCCCGAACCCGTAGGGTCTACACACTTAAGGTTCGATGACGCTAGGGTTATAGGGAAAGTATGTACGTGGTTACCGAATGTTGTTCGGAGTCCCGGATGAGATCCCGGACGTCACGAGGAGTTCTAGAATGGTCCGGAGGTAAAGATTTATATATGGGAAGTCCTGTTTTGGTCACCGGAAGGGTCCCGGGGGTCCACCAAGTGGGGCCACCAGCCCCAGAAGGCTGCGTGGGCCAAGTGTGGGAGGGGACCAGCCCCAGGTGGGCTGGTGCGCCCCCCCCCCCCCCACCAAGGCCCAAGGCGCATGGGAGAGTGGGAGGGGGCAAACCCTAGGTCCAGATGGGCCTTAGGGCCCATCTAGTGGGGCGCCCCCCCCCCCCCTCTCCTCCCCTTGGCCGCCCCCCTTGATGGGATCTAGGGCTGGCCGCCAGCCCTTGGGGTGGAAACCCTAGAGGGGGCGCAGCCCCCTCCCCCCCTATATATAGTTGAGGTTTGGGGCTGCCCAAGACATGAGAACGTCTCTCTTTCAGCGCAGCCATACCCCTCTCCCTCCTCCTCCTCTCCCGCGGTGCTTGGCGAAGCCCTGCGGGATTGCCACGCTCCTCCATCACCACCATGCCGTTGTGCTGCTGCTGGACAGAGTCTTCCCCAACCTCTCCCTCTCTCCTTGCTGGATCAAGGCGTGGGAGACGTCACCGGGCTGCACGTGTGTTGAACGCGGAGGCACCGTTCTTCGGTGCTCAGATCGGAATCAACCGCGATCTGAATCGCTACGAGTACGACTCCTTCATCCGCGTTCTCGCAACGCTTCCGCATCGCGATCTACAATGGTATGTAGATGCACTCCCCTTCCCCTCGTTGCTAGATTACTCCATAGATTGATCTTGGTGATGCGTAGAAAATTTTGAATTTCTGCTACGTTCCCCAATAGAGTGATCGTCAAAAATACCACCTAGAGGTTCCCTTATAGGTCAATGCTTCTTGTCGTCTTGGTGTATCTATCCTTCGAAAGGACCGATGATCAGGCCATCAGGAAAGGCCTGTGGAAAAGAAACATGAAAAGGATGAAAAAGAAAATGTGAAAGTATGTGTGTCCAGGGGAGGTTGGGCCATATTATGGACCACAATCTAGTTATGCCTCCGTCTATGCCCATGGTATTTTTAGTGCGTAGTTATGTATGCGCGGTATGAATGTCGCTGTTTGGTCGGGAATGGGACGGAGGCCAAATTGCTAGTCGAGCTCTTGACGAGCTGGACTGTCCTGCTGCAGAGTAGTCCGGACTCGTTTGACAGTGTCCGGGAGCTTGGCCGCCGAATTAAGGTTCTGCTTGAAAAGGCCGCTCCGTACTTCTACTGCTAGGGCAGCGGTGTGCTCCTCGGTACGGAGGGAGCGCTCCGTGTTTCATTAACTGTTATGACACCGCGTGGTCCGGGCATCTTGAGCTTGAGATAAGCATAGTGTGGCACCGCATTGAATTGAGCAAATGCGGTTCGTCCGAGCAGTGCGTGATAGCCGCTGCGGAAGGGGACGATATCAAAGATCAACTCTTCGCTTCCGAAGTTGTCCGAGGATCCGAAGACAACCTCCAGTGTGATTGAGCCTGTACAACGGGCCTCTACACCTGGTATGACTCCTTTAAAGGTAGTTTTTGTAGGCTTGATCCTTGAGGGATCGATGCCCATTTTGTGTGATGTATCCTGATAGAGCAGGTTCAGGCAGCTGCCACCATCCATGAGGACTCACGTGAGGTGGAATCCATCGATGATTGGGTCGAGGACCAGTGCGGCTGAACCGCCATGACGGATACTGGTCGGATGGTCCCTGCGATCGAAGGTGATCGGGCAAGATGACCATGGGTTGAACTTTGGGGCGACTGGCTCTATCGCATAGACGTCCCTGAGCGCGCGTTTGCGCTCCCTCTTGGGGATATGGGTAGCGTATATCATGTTCACCGTTTTAACCTGGGGGGAAACTTCTTCTGTCCCCCTGTGTTCGGCGGACGGGGCTCTTCGTCGTCGTTCTCACTTTGCGACCCCTTCTCCTTATCCTCGGCATTTAACTTGCCGGCCTGTTTAAAGACCCAACAACTCCGGTGGGTGTGATTGGCTGGTTTATCAGGGGTGCCGTGGATCTGACATGGACAATCGAGTATGCGGTCCAAGCTGGAAGAGCCCGGATTGTTCCTTTTGTATGGCTTCTTCTGCTGACCGGACTTGGAGCCATTGAATCCGGCGTTGACCGTCGTGTCATCTATATTGTCACCATTGTTTTGACGCTTATGCCTGTTGCGCCGGGGCTTGCCGTTGCTATTCTTGGCTTCAGATGTGCCAGGTTCACTTGTATTATTATTGCTACGGGCTAGCCAACTATCTTCGCCCGCACAAAAGCGGGTCATTAGTGTCGTGACGGCTGCCATGGACTTCGGCTTTTCCTGGCCGAGGTGTCGGGCGAGCCATTCGTCGCGGATGCTATGCTTAAAGGCCGCTAGGGATTCGGCATCCAGACAGTCGACGATCTGGTTCTTTTTAGTTAAGAACCTAGTCCAGAATTTCCTGGCTGACTCTCCGGGCTGTTGGACTATATGACTTAAGTCATCTGCATCCGGAGGTCGGACGTATGTACCTTGGAAGTTGTCGTGGAAGGCGTCTTCCAGGTCCTCCCAGCTGCCAATGGAGTTTTCGGGCAGGCTGTTCAACCAGTGTCGAGCTGGCCCCTTGAGTTTTAGTGGGAGGTATTTGATGGCATGAAGATCATCACCGCGGGCCATATGAATATGGAGAATAAAATCCTCAATCCACACCACGGGGTCTGTTGTCCCATCATATGATTCGATATTCACGGGTTTAAACCCTTCTGGGAATTCGTGCTCCATTACTTCATCGGTGAAGCAGAGGGGGTGTGCGGCGCCTCTGTATCGGGCCAAGTCACGACGTAGTTCGGATGTAGTCCGTCTGCAGTTTTCGGCTCGGGCGTGGTTATGTTTGTCACGTCCGGCCAGATGGTCGTCGTCGCGCGTCGGGGCACGCCCCCGCGATCCATAGACCGATCTGGTCTGACCTGCTCTGTTCTCCAGGTCCTGCCGCAGGTCATATGTATAACCCCAAGCTGTTATGTCTCTGTTTTTACGGCGAGGTAGTATGGGCTGGTGCTCGGCTTGAGTTGCCGCTTTATCCTAGTCACGTGGTGGTTGGTCAGTTGCGTTACATGCTGACGGTACGGGGTCCAGTGCCTCGTCGTTGAATTGAGGTAGAAGTTTACGCTTCGGGTAACTTTTGGTTGGGCGCTCGAGGCCGTATTCCTCGGCTGCTAGGACGTGAGTCCATCTATCGTTGAGCAGATCTTGATCAGCTTGAAGCTACTGCTGCTACTTTTTCAGGCTCCTTGCTGTGGCGATTAGCCGGCGCTTAAAGCGCTCCTGCTCGAGAGATTCCTCAGGCACGATAAAATCCTCGTTGCCGAGGCTCACCTCATCCTCGGAGAGCGGAAGATAATTACTGTCATCCGAGTCTTCGTTTATGGCCTGTTCATCAGGGCTGACTTGCCCATCTTCCCGTTCGTCTTGTTCGAAAGTTGGCTCGACGGGGTCTTCTTTGTCTTTGGCATCGTCCGGGGTATTGTTTTCTCCTGTGTCGGTATCGCTATCTTTTCCACGGCATGATTTAGAGCGGCGCCGCTGACGTCGGCGCTTTGGCTGTATCCCTGGAGGTATATCCTCGACTGGATCTTCTTTGTCATCGCCGTTACCCGCTTTGGGTGTATCCACCATGTATATGTCATACGAAGAGGTGGCCGTCCAACATCCGATGAACGGCGGATTTTCGGCCTGCTCCTCTCCGGCATCGTCGTCCATACCGTCGATGTCTTCGGAGCCGTAATCGAGCATGTCGGTTAAGTCCTCGACAGTGGCTATAAAGTGGGTGGTGGGTGGGACATAAAATTCCTTGCTCTCAGCCCCTAGTTCGGGCTGGGCATAGTTCGGACGTTGCTCCTTTGTATTGACAAGGGATCGCATTAAGTCCAGAGCCTCGCTTAAAGGCGAGGTTTGGCCCGAGAGAAGAGAGCCCGTGGAGTACGGCGAGAGGGAAACTCCTTGGCCGAACTCACACGATGTTGACTCCGAGGATTCGGAGCCAGTATCCGGAGAAGGGTCCGGCTCCAAGATGGCTGCCAGCGACACTACTTCCTCCGGCTCTCCCACAATGGGCCTAATGGCCGCAGATAGTCCGGCGAGCTCAGGGAGCCCGTCTTCGGACCTGGCGATACGCTCCGGATCTAAGGCCAGAGCGGAGGTTGAGGGCGCGAATCCTTGGAAGATCAAGTCTCCTCGGATATCAGCGACGTAGTCTAGGTTTCCAAAACTAATCTGGTGACCTGGGGCGTAAAACATGGTTCATCTCATATGCTCCATGACGTTCAAAACGTCGTTGAAGTCCCGGTTCTAAGCCGTAAAGCATGGCACACTGAACTATCGAGTAGTCCACAGATTTGCTCTGCCAGACGTTCATAACATTTGGCGTTGCTCCTGCAGCGGGTGTCGGTGTCAAAACCGGCGGATCTCAGGTAGGGGGTCCCGAACTGTGCGTTTAAGGTCGATGGTAACAGGAGACGGGGGACACGATGTTTACCCAGGTTCGGGCCCTCTCTATGGAAGTAATACCCTACTTCCTGCTTGATTGATCTTGATGAATATGAGGATTACAAGAGTTGATCTACCGCGAGATCGTAATGGCTAAACCCTAGAAGTCTAACCTGTATGATTGTGATTGCCTCTACGGACTAAACCCTCGGTTTATATAGACACCGGAGGGGACTAGGGTTGTACAAAGTCGGTTACAGAGAAAAGAATCTTCATAGCCCAACGCCAGGCTTGCCATCCACGCCAAGGAGAGTCCCATCCGGACACGGGAGAGAGTCTTCTATCTTGTATCTTCACGGCCCATCAGTCCGGCCCACGTTACATAGCCCGGACGCCCGAGGACCCCTTAATCCAGGACTCCCTCAGCGGGTTTGGCACCTAGCGGTGCTTCCAGGACATAATTCTTGTGTGCAGCAATGAGGATAATCCTCAAGTTACGGACCCAGTCCGTGTAGTTGCTACCATCATATTTCAACTTGGCTTTCTCTAGGAACGCATTAAAATTCAACGGAACAACAGCACGGGCCATCTATCTACAACAACATAGACATTCAAAATACTATCAGGTACTAAGTTCATGATAAATTAAAGTTCAATTAATCAAATTACTAAAGAACTCCCACTTAGATAGACATCCATCTAATCATCTAAGTGATCACATGATCCATATCAACTAAACCATGTCCGATCATCACGTGAGATGGAGTAGTTTTCAATGGTGAAAATCACTATGTTGATCATATCTACTATATGATTCACGCTCAACCTTTCGGTCTCAGTGTTCCGAGGCCATATCTGCATATGTTAGGCTCGTCAAGTTTAACCCGAGTATTCTGCGTGTGCAAAACTAGCTTGCACCCGTTGTATGTGAACGTAGAGCTTACCACACCCGATCATCACATAGTGTCTCGGCACGACGAACTTTTGCAACGGTGTATACTCAGGGAAAACACTTGTACCTTGAAATTTAGTGAGAGATCATCTTATAATGCTACCGTCGAACTAAGCAAAATAAGATGCATAAAGGATAAACATCACATGCAATCAATATAAATGATATGATATGGCCATCATCATCTTGTGTCTTTGATCTCCGTCTCCAAAGCACCGTCATGATCACCATCGTCACCGGCGCGACACCTTGATCTCCATCGTAGCATCGTTGTCGTCTCGCCAACTATTGCTTCTATGACTATCACTACCGCTTAGTGATAAAGTATAGCAATTACATGGCGATTGCATTTCATACAATAAAGCAACAACCATATGGCTCTTGCCAATTGCCGATAACTCCGTTACAAAACATGATCATCTCATACAATAAAATTTAGCATCATGTCTTGACCATATCACATCACAACATGCCCTGCAAAAACAAGTTAGACGTCCTCTAATTTGTTGTTGCAAGTTTTACGTGGCTGCTACGGGCTGAGCAAGAACCGTTCTTACCTACGCATCAAAACCACAAAGATTTTTCATCAAGTATGTGATGTTTTAACCTTCAACAAGGACCAGGCGTAGCCACACTTGATTCAACTAAAGTTGGAGAAACTGACACCCGCCAGCCACCTGTGTGCGAAGCACGTCGGTAGAACCAGTCTCGCATAAGCGTACGCGTAATGTCGGTCCGGGCCGCTTCATCCAACAATACCGCCGAATCAAAGTATGACATGCTGGTAAGCAGTATGACTATTATCGCCCACAACTCACTTGTGTTCTACTCGTGCATATAACATCTATGCATAAACCTGGCTCTAATGCCACTGTTGGGGAACGTAGTAATTTCAAAATTTTCCTACGCACACGCACGATCATGCTGATGCATAGCAACGAGAGGGGAGAGTATTTTCTGAAGGAAATATACCCTAGAGGCAATAGAAAGTTATTATTTATTTCCTTATATCATGATAAATGTTTATTATTCATGCTAGAATTGTATTAACCGGAAACATAATACTTGTGTGAATACATAGACAAACAGAGTGTCACTAGTATGCCTCTACTTGACTAGCTCGTTAATCAAAGATGGTTATGTTTCCTAGCCATTGACATGGGTTGTCATTTGATTAACGGGATCACATCATTAGGAGAATGATGTGATTGACTTGACCCATTCCGTTAGCTTAGCACTCGATCGTTTAGTATGTTGCTATAGCTTTCTTCATGACTTATACATGTTCCTATGACTATGAGATTATGCAACTCCCGTTTACCGGAGGAACACTTTGTGTGCTATGAAACGTCACAACGTAACTGGGTGATTATAAAGGTGCTCTACAGGTGTCTCCGAAGGTACTTGTTGGGTTGGCGTATTTCGAGATTAGGATTTGTCACTCCGATTGTCGGAGAGGTATCTCTGGGCCCACTCGGTAATGCACATCACTTAAGCCTTGCAAGCATTGCAACTAATGAGTTAGTTGCGGGATGATGTATTACGGAACGAGTAAAGAGACTTGCCGGTAACGAGATTGAACTAGGTATTGAGATACCGACGATCGAATCTCGGGTAAGTAACATACCGATGACAAAGGGAACAACGTATGTTGTTATGCGGTCTGACCGATAAAGATCTTCGTAGAATATGTGGGAGCCAATATGAGGATCCAGGTTCCGCTATTGGTTATTGAATGGAGACGCGTCTCGGTCATGTCTGCATAGTTCTCGAACCCGTAGGGTCCGCACGCTTAACGTTTCGATGACAGTTATATTATGAGTAATATGTTTTGATGTACCGAAGGTTGTTCGGAGTCCCAGATGTGATCACGGACATGACGAGGAGTCTCGAAATGGTCGAGACATGAAGATTGATATATTGGAAGCCTATATTTGGATATCGGAAGTGTTCCGGGTGAAACCGGGATTTTACCGGAGTACCGGAGGGGTTACCGGAACCCCCCGGGGGTTAATGGGCCATAGTGGGCCTTAGTGGAGAAGAGGAGAGGCGGCCAGGGCAAGGGCCGCGCGCCCCTCCCCCCTAGTCCGAATAGGACAAGGAGAGGGGGCGGCGCCCCCCCTTTCCTTCTTCTCCTCCACCTCTTTTCCCCTCCGCTCCTAATCCAACAAGGAAAAGGGAGGGAGTCCTACTCCCGGTGGGAGTAGGACTCCTCCTGGCACGCCCCCTCCTGGCCGGCCGCACCTCCCCCCTTGCTCCTTTATATACGGGGGCAGGGGGCACCCTAGAGAAACAACAATTGATCGTTTGATCTTTTAGCCGTGTGCGGTGCCCCCTCCACCATAGTCCACCTCGATAATACTGTAGCGGTGCTTAGGCGAAGCCCTGCGTCGGTAGAACATCATCATCGTCACCACGCCGTCGTGCTGACGAAACTCTCCCTCAACACTCGGCTGGATCGGAGTTCGAGGGACGTCATCGGGCTGAACGTGTGCTGAACTCGGAGGTGCCATGCATTCGGTACTTGATCGGTCGGATCGTGAAGACGTACGACTACATCAACCGCGTTGTGCTAACGCTTCCGCTTTCGGTCTACGAGGGTACGTGGACAACACTCTCCCCTCTCGTTGCTATGCATCACCATGATCTTGCGTGTGCGTAGGAAATTTTTTGAAATTACTACGTTCCCCAACAGTGGCATCCGAGCCTGGTTTTATGCGTAGATGTCATATGCACGAGTAGAACACAAGTGAGTTGTGGGCGATATAAGTCATACTGCTTACCAGCATGTCATACTTTGGTTCGGCGGTATTGTTGGATGAAGCGGCCCGGACCGACATTACGCGTACGCTTACGCGAGACTGGTTCTACCGACGTGCTTTGCACATAGGTGGCTGGCGGGTGTCAGTTTCTCCAACTTTAGTTGAACCGAGTGTGGCTACGCCCGGTCCTTGCGAAGGTTAAAACAGCACCAACTTGACAAACTATCGTTGTGGTTTTGATGCGTAGGTAAGAACGGTTCTTGCTAAGCCCGTAGCAGCCACGTAAAACTTGCAACAACAAAGTAGAGGACGTCTAACTTGTTTTTGCAGGGCATGTTGTGATGTGATATGGTCAAGACATGATGCTAAATTTTATTGTATGAGATGATCATGTTTTGTAACCGAGTTATCGGCAACTGGCAGGAGCCATATGGTTGTCGCTTTATTGTATGCAATGCAATCGCCCTGTAATGCTTTACTTTATCACTAAGCGGTAGCGATAGTCGTAGAAGCATAAGATTGGCGAGACGACAACGATGCTACGATGGAGATCAAGGTGTCGCGCCGGTGACGATGGTGATCATGACGGTGCTTCGGAGATGGAGATCACAAGCACAAGATGATGATGGCCATATCATATCACTTATATTGATTGCATGTGATGTTTATCTTTTATGCATCTTATCTTGCTTTGATTGACGGTAGCATTATAAGATGATCTCTCACTAAATTTCAAGATAAAGTGTTCTCCCTGAGTATGCACCGTTGCCAAAGTTCGTCGTGCCCAGACACCACGTGATGATCGGGTGTGATAAGCTCTACGTCCATCTACAACGGGTGCAAGCCAGTTTTGCACACGCAGAATACTCAGGTTAAACTTGACGAGCCTAGCATATGCAGATATGGCCTCGGAACACTGAGACCGAAAGGTCGAGCGTGAATCATATAGTAGATATGATCAACATAGTGATGTTCACCATTGAAAGCTACTCCATTTCACGTTATGATCGGTTATGGTTTAGTTGATTTGGATCACGTGATCACTTAGAGGATTAGAGGGATGTCTATCTAAGTGGGAGTTCTTAAGTAATATGATTAATTAAACTTAAATTTATCATGAACTTAGTACCTGATAGTATCTTGCTTGTCTATGTTGATTGTAGATAGATGGCCCGTGTTGTTGTTCCGTTGAATTTTAATGCGTTCCTTGAGAAAGCAAAGTTGAAAGATGATGGTAGCAATTACATGAACTGGGTCCGTAACTTGAGGATTATCCTCATTGCTGCACAGAAGAGTTACGTCCTGGAAGCACCGCTAGGTGTACCACCTGCGCCAGCAACTCCAGACATTGTGAATGCCTGGCAGTCACGTGTTGATGACTACTCGATAGTTCGGTGTGCCATGCTTTACGGCTTAGAACCGGGACTTCAACGACGTTTTGAACGTCATGGAGCATATGAGATGTTCCAGGAATTGAAGTTAATATTTCAAAGAATGCCCGGATTGAGAGATATGAAGTCTCCAATAAGTTCTACAGCTGCAAGATGGAGGAGAATAGTTCTGTCAGTGAGCATATACTCAGAATGTCTGGGTATAACAATCACTTGATTCAACTGGGAGTTAATCTTCCAGATGATAGCTTCATTGACAGAATTCTTCAATCACTGCCACCAAGCTACAAGAGCTTCGTGATGAACTATAACATGCAAGGGATGGATAAGACGATTCCCGAGCTCTTCGCAATGCTAAAGGCTGCGGAGGTAGAAATCAAGAAGGAGCATCAAGTGTTGATGGTCAATAAGACCACCAGTTTCAAGAAAAAGGGCAAAGGGAAGAAGAAGGGGAACTTCAAGAAGAACAGCAAGCAAGTTGCTGCTCAAGAGAAGAAACCCAAGTCTGGACCTAAGCCTGAGACTGAGTGCTTCTACTGCAAGCAGACTGGTCACTGGAAGCGGAACTGCCCCAAGTATTTGGCGGATAAGAAGGATGGCAAGGTGAACAAAGGTATATGTGATATACATGTTATTGATGTGTACCTTACCAGAGCTCGCAGTAGCACCTGGGTATTTGATACTGGTTCTGTTGCTAATATTTGCAACTCAAAACAGGGACTACGGATTAAGCGAACACTGGCTAAGGACGAGGTGACGATGCGCGTGGGAAACGGTTCCAAAGTCGATGTGATCGCCGTCGGCACGCTACCTCTACATCTACCTTCGGGATTAGTATTAGACCTAAATAATTGTTATTTGGTGCCAGCGTTGAGCATGAACATTATATCTGGATCTTGTTTGATGCGAGACGGTTATTCATTTAAATCAGAGAATAATGGTTGTTCTATTTATATGAGTAATATCTTTTATGGTCATGCACCCTTGAAGAGTGGTCTATTTTTGATGAATCTCGATAGTAGTGATACACATATTCATAATGTTGAAGCCAAAAGATGCAGAGTTGATAATGATAGTGCAACTTATTTGTGGCACTGCCGTTTAGGTCATATCGGTGTAAAGCGCATGAAGAAACTCCATACTGATGGACTTTTGGAACCACTTGATTATGAATCACTTGGTACTTGCGAACCGTGCCTCATGGGCAAGATGACTAAAACGCCGTTCTCCGGAACTATGGAGAGAGCAACAGATTTGTTGGAAATCATACATACAGATGTATGTGGTCCGATGAATGTTGAGGCTCGCGGCGGATATCGTTATTTTCTCACCTTCACAGATGATTTGAGCAGATATGGGTATATCTACTTAATGAAACATAAGTCTGAAACATTTGAAAAGTTCAAAGAATTTCAGAGTGAAGTTGAAAATCATCGTAACAAGAAAATAAAGTTTCTACGATCTGATCGTGGAGGAGAATATTTGAGTTACGAGTTTGGTCTACATTTGAAACAATGCGGAATAGTTTCGCAACTCACGCCACCCGGAACACCACAGCGTAATGGTGTGTCCGAACGTCGTAATCGTACTTTACTAGATATGGTGCGATCTATGATGTCTCTTACTGATTTACCGCTATCGTTTTGGGGTTATGCTTTAGAGACGGCTGCATTCACGTTAAATAGGGCACCATCGAAATCCGTTGAGACGACGCCTTATGAACTGTGGTTTGGCAAGAAACCAAAGTTGTCGTTTCTTAAAGTTTGGGGCTGCGATGCTTATGTGAAAAAGCTTCAACCTGATAAGCTCGAACCCAAATCGGAGAAATGTGTCTTCATAGGATACCCAAAGGAGACTGTTGGGTACACCTTCTATCACAGATCCGAAGGCAAGACATTCGTTGCTAAGAATGGATCCTTTCTAGAGAAGGAGTTTCTCTCGAAAGAAGTGAGTGGGAGGAAAGTAGAACTTGATGAGGTAACTGTACCTGCTCCCTTATTGGAAAGTAGTTCATCACAGAAACCGGTTCCTGTGACGCCTACACCAATTAGTGAGGAAGTTAATGATGATGATCATGGAACTTCAGATCAAGTTGTTACTGAACCTCGTAGGTCAACCAGAGTAAGATCCGCACCAGAGTGGTACGGTAATCCTGTTCTGGAGGTTATGTTACTAGACCATGACGAACCTACGAACTATGAAGAAGCGATGGTGAGCCCAGATTCCGCAAAATGGCTTGAGGCCATGAAATCTGAGATGGGATCCATGTATGAGAACAAAGTGTGGACTTTGGTTGACTTGCCCGATGATCGGCAAGCCATTGAGAATAAATGGATCTTCAAGAAGAAGACTGACGCTGACGGTAATGTTACTGTCTATAAAGCTCGACTTGTTGCGAAAGGTTTTCGACAAGTTCAAGGGATTGACTACGATGAGACCTTCTCACCCGTAGCGATGCTTAAGTCTGTCCGAATCATGTTAGCAATTGCCGCATTTTATGATTATGAAATTTGGCAAATGGATGTCAAAACTGCATTCCTGAATGGATTTCTGGAAGAAGAGTTGTATATGATGCAACCAGAAGGTTTTGTCGATCCAAAGGGAGCTAACAAAGTGTGCAAGCTCCAGCGATCCATTTATGGACTGGTGCAAGCCTCTCGGAGTTGGAATAAACGCTTTGATAGTGTGATCAAAGCATTTGGTTTTGTACAGACTTTTGGAGAAGCCTGTATTTACAAGAAAGTGAGTGGGAGCTCTGTAGCATTTCTGATATTATATGTGGATGACATATTGCTGATTGGAAATGATATAGAATTTCTGGATAGCATAAAGGGATACTTGAATAAGAGTTTTTCAATGAAAGACCTCGGTGAAGCTGCTTATATATTGGGCATCAAGATCTATAGAGATAGATCAAGACGCTTAATTGGACTTTCACAAAGCACATACCTTGACAAAGTTTTGAAGAAGTTCAAAATGGATCAAGCAAAGAAAGGGTTCTTGCCTGTGTTACAAGGTGTGAAGTTGAGTAAGACTCAATGCCCGACCACTGCAGAAGATAGAGAGAAGATGAAAGATGTTCCCTATGCTTCAGCCATAGGCTCTATCATGTATGCAATGCTGTGTACCAGACCTGATGTGTGCCTTGCTATAAGTCTAGCAGGGAGGTACCAAAGTAATCCAGGAGTGGATCACTGGACAGCGGTCAAGAACATCCTGAAATACCTGAAAAGGACTAAGGATATGTTTCTCGTTTATGGAGGTGACAAAGAGCTCATCGTAAATGGTTACGTTGATGCAAGCTTTGACACTGATCCGGACGATTCTAAATCGCAAACCGGATACGTGTTTACATTGAACGGTGGAGCTGTCAGTTGGTGCAGTTCTAAACAAAGCGTCGTGGCGGGATCTACGTGTGAAGCGGAGTACATAGCTGCTTCGGAAGCAGCAAATGAAGGAGTCTGGATGAAGGAGTTCATATCCGATCTAGGTGTCATACCTAGTGCATCGGGTCCAATGAAAATCTTTTGTGACAATACTGGTGCAATTGCCTTGGCGAAGGAATCCAGATTTCACAAGAGAACCAAGCACATCAAGAGACGCTTCAATTCCATCCGGGATTTAGTCCAGGTGGGAGACATAGAAATTTGCAAGATACATACGGATCTGAATGTTGCAGACCCGTTGACTAAGCCTCTTCCACGAGCAAAACATGATCAGCACCAAGGCTCCATGGGTGTTAGAATCATTACTGTGTAATCTAGATTATTGACTCTAGTGCAAGTGGGAGACTGAAGGAAATATGCCCTAGAGGCAATAATAAAGTTATTATTTATTTCCTTATATCATGATAAATGTTTATTATTCATGCTAGAATTGTATTAACCGGAAACATAATACTTGTGTGAATACATAGACAAACAGAGTGTCACTAGTATGCCTCTACTTGACTAGCTCGTTGATCAAAGATGGTTATGTTTCCTAGCCATTGACATGGGTTGTCATTTGATTAACGGGATCACATCATTAGGAGAATGATGTGATTGACTTGACCCATTCCGTTAGCTTAGCACTCGATCGTTTAGTATGTTGCTATTGCTTTCTTCATGACTTATACATGTTCCTATGACTATGAGATTATGCAACTCCCGTTTACCGGAGGAACACTTTGTGTGCTACGAAACGTCACAACGTAACTGGGTGATTATAAAGGTGCTCTACAGGTGTCTCCGAAGGTACTTGTTGGGTTGGCGTATTTCGAGATTAGGATTTGTCACTCCGATTGTCGGAGAGGTATCTCTGGGCCCACTCGGTAATGCACATCACTTAAGCCTTGCAAGCATTGCAACTAATGAGTTAGTTGCGGGATGATGTATTACGGAACGAGTAAAGAAACTTGCCGGTAACGAGATTGAACTAGGTATTGAGATACCGACGATCGAATCTCGGGTAAGTAACATACCGATGACAAAGGGAACAACGTATGTTGTTATGCGGTCTGACCGATAAAGATCTTCGTAGAATATGTGCGAACCAATATGAGCATCCAGGTTCCGCTATTGGTTATTGACTGGACACGTGTCTCGGTCATGTCTGCATAGTTCTTGAACCCGTAGGGTCCGCACGCTTAACATTTCGATGATAGTTATATTATGAGTTTATATGTTTTGATGTATCGAAGGTTGTTCGGAGTCCCGGATGTGATCACGGACATGACGACGAGTCTCAAAATGGTCGAGACATGAAGATTGATATATTGGAAGCCTATATTTGGATAACGGAAGTGTTCCGGGTGAAATCGGGATTTTACGGAGTACCGGAGGGGTTACCGGAACTCCCCGGGGGTTAATGGGCCATAGAGGGCCTTAGTGGAGAAGAGGAGAGGCGGCCAGGGCAAGGGCCGCGCGCCCCTCCCCCCTAGTCCGAATAGGACAAGGAGATGGGGCGGCGCCCCCCCTTTCCTTCTTCTCCTCCAGCTCTTTCCCCCTCCACTCCTAATCCAACAAGGAAAAGGGAGGGAGTCCTACTCCCGGTGGGAGTAGGACTCCTCCTGGCGCGCCCCCTCCTGGCCGGCCGCACCTCCCCCCTTGCTCCTTTATATACGGGGGCAGGGGCACCCTAGAGAAACAACATTTGATCGTTTGATCTTTTAGCCGTGTGCGGTGCCCCCCTCCACCATAGTCCACCTCGATAATACTGTAGCGGTGCTTAGGCGAAGCCCTGCGTCGGTAGAACATCATCATCGTCACCACGCCGTCGTGCTGACGAAACTCTCCCTCAACACTCGGTTGGATCGGAGTTCGAGGGACGTCATCGGGCTGAACGTGTGCTGAACTCGGAGGTGCCGTGCGTTCGGTACTTGATCGGTCGGATCGTGAAGACGTACGACTACATCAACCGCGTTGTGCTAACGCTTCCGCTTTCGGTCTACGAGGGTACGTGGACAACACTCTCCCCTCTCGTTGCTATACATCACCATGATCTTGCGTGTGCGTAGGAATTTTTTTGAAATTACTACGTTCCCCAACATTTTCCACGTACCCTCGTAGACCGTAAGCGGAAGCGTTATGACAACGCGGTTGATGTAGTCGTACGTCTTCACGATCGACCGATCCTAGTACCGAAAGTACGGCACCTCCGCGATCTGCACACGTTCGGCTCGGTGACGTCCCACGAACTCACGATCTAGCAGAGTGTCGAGGGAGAGCTTCGTCAGCATGATGGCGTGATGACGGTGATGATGAAGCTACCGGCGCAGGGCTTCGCCTAAGCACTGCAATGATATGACCGAGGTGGATTATGGTGGAGGGGGGCACCGCACACGGCTAAGAGATCAATGATCAACTTGTGTGTCTATGGGGTGCCCCCCTCCCCCGTATATAAAGGAGTGGAAGAGGGGGAGGGCCGGCCCTCTACTATGGCGCGCCCTGGGGAGTCCTACTCCCATCGGGAGTAGGATTCCCCCCTTCCAAGTAGTAGGAGTAGGAGAGAAGGAAGGGCAGGAGAGAGGGAAGGAAGGGGGGCCGGCCCACCACCCAATTCGGATTGGGCTAAGGGGGCGCGCCCTCCACCTTTTCCCTTCCTCTCCTCTATTCCACTAAGGCCCAATAAGGCCCATATACTCCCCGGGGGGTTCCGGTAACCTCCCGGTACTCCGGTAAATGCCCGAACTCATCCGGAACCATTCCGATGTGCAAACATAGGCTTCCAATATATCGATCTTTATGTCTCGACCATTTCGAGACTCCTCGTCATGTCCGTGATCATATCCGGGACTCCGAACTACCTTCGGTACATCAAAACACATAAACTCATAATACCAATCGTCACCGAACGTTAAGCGTGCGGACCCTGCGGGTTCGAGAACTATGTAGACATGACCGAGACTCGTCTCCGGTCAATAACCAATAGTGGAACCTGGATGCTCATATTGGTTCCTACATATTCTATGAAGATCTTTATCGGTCAAACCGCATAACAACATACGTTGTTCCCTTTGTCATCGGTATGTTACTTGCCCGAGATTTGGTCGCTGGTATCTCAATACCTAGTTCAATCTCGTTATCGGCAAGTCTCTTTACTCGTTTCGTAATGCATCATCCCGCAACTAACTCATTAGTCACATTGCTTGCAAGGCTTATAGTGATGTGCATTACCGAGAGGGCCCAGAGATACCTCTCCGACAGTCGGAGTGACAAATCCTAATCTTGATCTATGCCAACTCAACAAGTACCATCGGAGACACCTGTAGAGCACCTTTATAATCACCCAGTTACGTTGTGACGTTTGGTAGCACACAAAGTGTTCCTCCGGTATTCGGGAGTTGCATAATCTCATAGTCATAGGATCAAGTGCTAAGCTAACGGAATGGGTCAAGTCAGTCACATCATTCTCTAATGATGTGATCCCGTTAATCAAATGACAACTCATATCTACAGCTAGGAAACTTAATCATCTTTGATTCAACGAGCTAGTCAAGTAGAGGCATACTAGTGACACTCTGTTTGTCTATGTATTCACACATGTACTAAGTTTCCGGTTAATACAATTCTAGCATGAATAATAAACATTTATCATGATATAAGGAAATATAAATAATAACTTTATTATTGCCTCTAGGGCATATTTCCTTCAGGAGCCCTTTCTCCTCTTTCTCCAACGAGTTTCTCGACAGTGTTGGAGGTTGGAGATGGTCGACAGTTTCAGCGTGTGCAAGGAGCGCCCGAGATTTGATTGTTTCTTTGTTTCTCTCAGGCTCCGTCGTGCAAGGTTTCCAGGATAGATGTTCGGTCCCCATGTGTTTCTTTGTTTCCATGTATGTGGGTTCATGTAAACTCTCTTTGGTTTAATGGAATGCATGGTTATCTAAAAAGAGACAATTGCACCCTTGCAGCTTCGCTAATCACTGGCGTCCCACATCAACGCTCAACGAAGCCCTAGCATTGGTAATGACGGCGATGTCGTTAGCAAAACGATCAACAATTGAGAATAGATCAGTTATGGATTGTCTATTTAACACTCATAGTGTCAACTTGAATCTAAAATACACACTCCGCATGCTACGTGGACTAGCCCATCCAAGCAGGTTTTTCTCGCTGCTTTGGTTTTTTTGCTTTTACATTATCTTTTTTTTATTTTTCTCTTGGTTTTCCATATAGTTTTAAACTATTTTTCAATTGTTTCCTTTTCACAGTTTTTTCTTGTTTTTTGGGAAAACTACGTGTTTTTTTTCTCAAAAGTGTATAAACGTAAATCTAGCTATGCATTGATATTTCCAAAATCATAAAGTTTTTTTTAAATCGGAACATTTTCGTTAAATACATGAAATCCTTTCCAAAATAAGCGAACTTTTTTTTACACATGAAGACTTGTTTACATGCACCATTTTCAAACACGACACAAACATTTTTCTCTGTATGCATCAACATTTTTGCTGAGGTGTAAGAATATTTTCTTAATTTTCCCGCCCTAATTGTTTTAATAAGGTATAAATACACTTTTTACAAACCTGGCATGTGTTCGAATCTGTGAGCTTTAGATGCAAAAAAGAAAGAAAAAAACCTGTGAGCCATTACGTGATCAATTTTTTACACGTTATAGTACATAAAAAAAAATGAGACCTGCCAGGACTGGCCCTTGGCGATTTATTTTTATTGAAAAAGAAACACCTTAAGCATGTTATAGTACTCCTACATATACATACGTGCAATTATGGTCTTGTACCTAATTGTTTTGGGCTTGGAGCCGCTCGGAGCTTAGGCCCATGTCTTTGCTATGCAAATATCGAGTACCTTGCCAGATCGGACTCGGAACTCAAAAAAAAAAAAAGCGAGATCGGACTCGATTGGCAGAAGAAAAAAGTGATCGGGGGCCGATTCGGTTTACCGTCCCCTGTGATCCATGCATATAAGAGTAGCGCCGGCGGCAATTAGTTCACACATTGAGATCGACGTGAGCTTTGATCCAGGGAAAGAGGCTTGCTGTAGGTACGTGTAACGTGTGCTAGTGCGTGTGAACAAGAACATCGCCGGCGAATCGGCGACGATGGTGGCGGTCTCCCCCGAGCACCTCCTCGGCGTCCTCTATGGCTTCTCCAGCGGCGGCGCGGAGCTCCTCAAGGCACGGAGGGTCGACGCCGGCGCCCGCCCTGCTGTCGAAGCCGCGCACAAGTTCCTCGAAGACCGCGAAAGTCAACTTAAGGGCTACGAGCCCGTGGCGTCGCGCGGCGGCCTCATCGCCCTCCGCCGCCCATCGCCGCCCGGCCTCTCCCCGCCGCAGCCTTCCGATCTTGTCGTATGCAACCCCGTCACCGGGCAGCACGTATCCCTGCCACGCCCGTCCACCTGGGACGAATCTTTCGTGCTCCTCCCCGACGGCGGCGGCGACTTCCGGTTGCACGTCGTGAACCTCGAGCTGGCCGACGCCGGGATGCTTCAGCTTCAGACCTTCACGTCATCATCGGTGGAGCCGTCCAAGAGTGCGTGGGGCGCCGTCGTGGCAACCTACGCGCACCTGCCCTTGGGCGCTCCGAGCAGGTTCCTCCGACCGGCGCCGCTTGTCCTCGACGGCGTCGCGTACTGGCTCTGCAAGTCCGAGTCGGAGTGCCTCGGCTACCACGTCCTCGCGCTCCCCCTCGACGGGCGGCGGCAGCCGGCGCCGATCAAGCTCGCGGACAAAGTTCTACAGAGACCAGAACATGACAAGGCGCGCGGGTTCAACGCCGAGGACCTCCTCCTAACGTCGACGATGGTGAACGGGAGGCGGCGGCTGGCCCTGGCCGTGGTGAAAAATATCACAATATCTCTGTGGACACTGGAGGACGACCAGGCGAAGCCAGCGACGTGGACGCGGCACAAGTTCTTCGACATGTGGAGGATCATGGTGGATCGCGGATGCCCGGCGCCATGGCGGGAGGAGGGAGACAAGCTGGAGCTGGAGTGCTTCTCGGAGGCGAGCGGCAGCCTGCTCTTCCACTTCTACCTTCGCATGCTGTACAAGCTCGATCTCAAGACCGGCGAGGTGGAGCTGTTCGGGGTCTACTGCAAGCGGGGCTCGAGCAACATGTGCGAGTACGAGATTAGTTAGAATATACTACGTATTAGTTTAACTCCACGAGATTAGGAGATTTGTTCAACTCAACTAGTAAGATTTTTCGGGTATTCGTGCTAGGATCCTACTCTAGTTCGTTGCAAAAAAAAAAAAAAAAAAAAAAAAAAAAAGAGAGCCAGGATCCTAACTCCTTTGCCACGGGGGACATATTGTTTTGTTACTCTTAGTATTTTATATGACTTTCTCTTTATGATTTCAAACTTAAGACTTTACTAACCAGCAACATATTGTCCATTTAAATTCTGTTATTGGTTTTAACTTTATGTAATTCACTGTGGTAAACTTCTCAATCTATTTTCTGCCCACGATCCTTCCGACGGAAAAACAAATGAACCCTTCAAATTATAAATTGAAGTAGTTAAAGTTAAGAAACTAAAAGATCTCAGCATGACCCGTGTCATCACCACGTGGGTGACTCGTGGCGTTAGGGTTTCACGCAGCCACCTCCTCATCCTCCTCCTCGCTGCCGCTGCGGCCATGGCGAGACCTCACCGTTGCCTCTTCCTCCTACCATTCTAATGCTCATCTATTTTCTTCCCACGCTCCTTCCGGCCAAAAATAAATTCAACCATCAAAAGTATAATATGGGAGTATTTGAAGCTAAGAAACTCACAACTTTGAATTTACTTATTATTACCAACATAAAAATTGGGTATACCAACTAAGGAATATAAATAACTTAAATGCTAAAAGAAACATTTAAAACGTGTCTCGAAGCAAGATGTACATTGCATGCGGAAGGTCATGAAGGAGGGTCTAGTCCATATACAGTGGGCTTACTCATGGGCAGGCAAAGGGGCGTACCAATGGGTTTGTTCGGTGTCGTCTGGTTCTTCCTACGCGTTGAATTATATCAAGTTATCCTGGCGAGTTTGTTCTATGCTGTCGGGTTGTTCCTATGTGTTGTGAATTACATCATGTTATCATTTTCTTCAACCTCTTGACATCATGTTCCGTAGGCAAGTTGTTACTGTTGTTACTTGAACCAAAGCTATAACTAGTCTTATTGCATTGAGGGAGGGGTCACATGCTCATTGGTATGCATTAGAGTGGTTAGTCCGTTGGAGGTGTGCTACCGCGGCAATGGTTGCAAAAGGGTAAACCACATGTTAGGTAGCGTTGGAGCTTTTCTAGTTTGAAGGAGGAGGGTTCGAGTCAAAGGTTAAATAAATAGAGCATGAGGCCATGTAAAATGCAAGACGTTTAGAGAGGTGCTTGTGAAAATGAACTGTTTTTTTTCTTAAGCATTCTTGTTTATTTGCATAGTACATGTGTTTATCTAGGCACCTTTGCTCTCTCTCTTTTTTTGAATGATTTGAAGATTGCTCACCAGGCCTTTTTTGCGAAAATGCTCACCAGGCCTTTGCTGTAACAATAAACACCTATGCTTTTATAAAAAAACAAATTTTTTGTACAAGCACTTCCCTAAACGCATTGATTTTTTTAGTACAATCTAAACATCTTACATCATTGCATGGTAGTATATGGTTGGGAGAGATTTCTTTTTTCTTTTCTTTTGAGGCTTGAGAAATTAAAGGAGCACCACTCAGGCCTCGTTTGGTTTCAAGGTCCCCCCCCCCCGGGTCCCTGCCTGTTCCCCGGGCTGGGAACCCATGAGCCAACTTAGCCCTAGGTGATCCACCCGGTCATTTGGCGGCCCACGGGATATTGGTAGCCCGGCCCTTTCCACGCCTTTTCCCTGGGAGAGCCTTCCACGCCTCCAGTGGTCGGGGACGAAACCCTCGCTCTCTCGGTCTCGCGAACGAGAGGCGGCGACGGCAAGATCCGAGAGCGACGCACCACCACGCTCCGCCCTCCTCCGTCCAAGGCTCTGCCCCGGCAACCGGAGGCGACGCACCACCGCCTACACCTCCACGACCTACTCCTCCGGCGGGGGCAACGGCGACCGGGGTCATCATCCTCCCTCTTCCTGGATCTCTCTGCCTCGAAGCTTCACTCACCTCCGGCGAAGACGACGGCTGTTAAGGCATATCTCTCTAGATGTAGTTTTGGTGATTGATGACAACATGTTTGCGGACTAATCGTGTGCCTTGAGCATTTCAGAGATTCATCATTTGGCACGAGACGATTTCTTTCCCCTCGGAGTGTCATTCAAGACGGTGTAGCTCTTTCGCTTCTTTTGGTGGATTAGTTCAGTAGGAGTCACCGTACTATCAAGAGGGGGTCCGCTTTGGTAAGGCTAGGGTGGAATCAACATGTACACATCCTCTTTGCACCCTCTGAGCCTTTCCGCTTCATTGGAGATATCTTTCCTCTCTCTTTGGGCTGAGTCTCGTCCCAGCGGTAGTACCGCGGTGCCCAGCGGTAGTACCGCTTAGGGGTCACAGGCGGCAGTACCGCTCCGCAGCGGTAGTACCGCCGGTGGGTCCTCAGCAGTAGTACCGCTACGGTACCAGGCCCCTACCGCGTCGACTCGAGGGGTCATTTTTCGTGTCGGATAGTGCGGTACTTTGCAGCGGCAGTAGGGCGGTCGCTCATGAGCGGTAGTACCGCCCTACCACCGCGGCAGTACCGCTCGGTATGTCACTCTCCTGCCCTCCAGACTCCACGGTAGTACCGCCGGGGGAGCGGTAGTACCGCTGTGATCAGCGGTAGTACCACTGCCTCCTGCGGTAGTACCGCACTCTGCGGGGCTGTTGTGGGGGGTAACGGTTGGATTGTACCCCCCACTATATAAGGAGGTCTTCTTCCCCAAAGTTGACTTACCTCTTCCCCCAAAAGCTCCATTGTTGCTCCAAGCTCCATTTTCGCCGGATCTCTCTCCCTAGCCAATCAAACTTGTTGATTTGCTCGGGATTGGTTGAGAAGGCCCGGATCTACACTTCCACCAAGAGAAATTTGATTCCCCCCACTTATCCCTAGCGGATCTTGTTACTCTTGGGTGTTTGAGCACCCTAGACGGTTGAGGTCACCGCGGAGCCATAGTCCATTGTGGTGAAGCTTTGTGGTGCCGTTGGGAGCCTCCAATTAAGTTGTGGAGATTGCCCCAACCTTGTTTGTAAAGGTCCGGTCGTCGCCTTCAAGGGCACCAATAGTGGAATCACGACATCTCGCATTGTGTGAGGGCGTGAGGAGAATACGGTGGCCCTAGTGGCTTCTTGGGGAGCATTGTGCCTCCACACCGCTCCAACGGAGACGTACTTCCCCTCAAAAGGAAGGAACTTCGGTAACACATCCTCGTCTTCACCGGCTCCACTCTTGGTTATCTCGTCCCTTTACTTTCGCAAGCTTACTTGTGTTATATCCCTTGCTTGCTTGTGTGCTTGTTGTCATTGCATCATATAGGTTGCTCACTTAGTTGCATATCTAGACAACCTAATTTGATGCAAAGTTTAAATTGGTAAAGAAAAGCTAAAAATTGTTAGTTGCCTATTCACCCCCCCCCCTCTAGTCAACTATATCGATCCTTTCAATTGGTATCAGAGCCTCGTCTCTTTATTAAGGACTTTACCGTCCGAAGAGTATGGTTGACGTCGTAGACGGTGTGGAGGAGCACTCCGGTGTGAATCCGGTCTCGTCTATGGGAGATGGGGGTACCTCGGTCTCTCGTGAGGAATTCAATGTGGCGTTGGACACATTGAAAACCTCCATGACTACCGAGGTCGAAAGCATGTTTAATAAATTCTTAGAAGGGCTTAAACTTTCCACCGCACCGTTGAAAGTGGGTGATCCCGCCAACAAGGTGACAGATGCTACCTCCGACAAGGGGGAAGCTACTAGCGAGAAAGCTCCTTCTTCTAGTGGTAAAAATGGCACCGGCATCTTTGCCCACGTGGAACCTCCACTTGTCTATGGTGGACCGCTCCCTTCCACTCATTTGAATCATGCCGGACCGGCCCCTAAGATTGAGAAGAATGTAGATTTTGATTCTTGGGTCTATCGTTTTAAGCGTCATTTAAATCATGTGAACACTAACCTTTGGAGAATCATTGAAGAAGGTTTCTATCCGCATGACCGAAGTAACTTCACTCCTAGAGAAGTTGTGGATCATCAATTCAATGAGAATGCTCTCTTCATCATCCAAGAAGCAATCCCACCCGAAGATCTTCCTCATCTCCGGCCCTACACCGTGGCCAAAGATGCTTGGCTCCAAGTTGTTTCCCTCTATCGGGGAAGCGCAAGCATTCAACGCTCCAACTATGAAGTGGTGCAAGATGAAGCCGATGAGTTTGCAATGAAAGAAGATGAAGAACCTCGTGAGCTTTTTCGGAGAGTAACCAAACTCGCGGTCTCTCTCCGAGATCATGGAAGTAAGGACACGGATGACAATTGGATCAAGCGCAAATTCCTCAAGGCAATGATGCCCTACCACAAAGCCATGTCCTCCGTCATTCGTCAAAGGCCGGACTTCCACACCTTGTCCTCAAGTGAAGTGTTGGATGAGTTCGTTGCTATGAGCATCTTAGACAAGACCGCCGACAATGCGGTTCTTCGCTCTCAAAGAGTAAAGAAGCCCAACCTTGCTCTAAAGGCCAAGGTTAGTATGGAGGAAGAGGATGAAGAGGAAGAAGAGGAGGGCAACCTCGAAAATACGAAGTATGCCTATCATGAACACATGGCTCTTGCTTCAAGGCAATTTTGGAGCAAGAAGAACACAAGGCCAAACTTCAACAAGAACAATTCAAGTGGTGCAAAGGGCAAGCAATGAGTGAGGACTTGCTTTAATTGTGGCAATGTGAGCCACTTTGTTGCGGAGTGCCCTTACGAGAAGAGGGAAGACAATGGTGGCAAGCTCATCCGAAAGGACAAGGCCAAGTCGTTCCCCAACAAGAGCAACTTCACCAAGAAGACTCCTCCCAAGGCATTAGTCGTACAAGAAGAGTACGACGAGGATGATGACGATGATGAAGATGGTGAGTCGGTTGCCATGGCCTCCGTTGCCATTGCGATGACTCCACGGATGTCTCTCTTCGACTCACCCAATGAGAACATCACCGCCAAGTGCCTCATGGCTAAAGCCACCAACAAGGTAACCCCCAACACTTTCAAAACTACCATCATTAATCATCCTTCTTCGACGGATAGCATTGATGAACATGAGGGGACAAATGTGGAGGAAAATGAGTTTGAGACCTTTATGGGTAAACTCAAGGGTAAATCCAAGAAGCACTTCGTTGCTCTCTTGGAACAACTCGGTGAAGCCAATGACATGATCGAGGCTCACGAAGACACCATCTCTAAGATGGAGGGGCATAGTCGTGACTATGCCGATGAGATCTCAGATCTTTCCAATGCTCTTGACGAAGAGCGTGGTCTTCGTTTGGATCTTGAGGAGTCATACAACGATGATCATGCTAAGTTAAAGAAAGATCTTGATCATGCTCTTGTTGTGTCTCGTGTGATAAACGCCGAGAAGGCAAAGCTTGGGTTTGATCTTGCTAGACTCAAAGAGGAGTTTGACATTCTCGACAAGGCTCACAAAGTCTTGAAGGGTGTTCATGCTAGCCTCAAGGAGTCTCATGATCAACTCCAAGTGAAGCTAACTAAGGAGAAAGCCACCTTTCCTCATATGGTGTTAATTGATAATGCAAATGCTACTAACCCTTGTTGTGAGCATGTGCATCTTGTTGAGGAGAATGCTAAGTTGAAGGAGCAAATTGAGAAAGGCCTTGTGTCATGCATACAAGGTGAGAAGAACCTCAACGACCTTTTGAGCAATCAAAAGAAAGTTGTGGCCAAGGAGGGGATTGGGTTCGCCCCCAAGCCCAAGAACAAGAAGAAGAATGACAAGACCAAACGACCTCCTCCTCTCAAGCAAACTTTTGTGAAGGAGGGAGAGGGTGCTTCCAAGGAGAAGAAGAACAATGCGAAGGGTGGCGGTGTCAAGAAGGGCAATGCCACCCCTTCCAACAAAGCCGGCGATTTAATCCTTCTTATGTGCTATGCCGTGCTAGTGATGGGCATGTTTATGTCAAATTTGTTGGTTCTCCTCATGAGTATATTGAATGGTCTATTTGGGTTCCTAAGACCCTTGTTACTAACATCAAAGAACCCATTACAAAATGGGTACCTAAAACCAAGCATTGATCTCATGTAGGTGTTTGCTTCCGGTGGGGGATCATGGTTGCTCGATAGTGGAGCTACAAATCATATGACCGGAAGCAAGGACTTGGTGGTGGACGTGCACAAGATTCCATCTATGCCCACCAATGTCGAGTGGGGTGATGCCTCGTCCTCTAAGGTATTGGGACTCGGCAAAGTAGTCATTTCTCATGATCTCACGATCGAGAAAGTCATGCTTGTTGAGTCCCTTGCATACAATTTACTTTCCGTTTGTCAACTTGCAATCATGGGCTTTGCCACCTTCTTTGATATTGATACCGTGGCCCTCTTGTGGAGCAAGACTCTTAAAGTAGCCTTTGTTGGGCATGTCGAGAACAGTCTCTATGTGATTAACTTTTCGGAGCGACCCACTAAGACCGCGACATGCCTAATGGCTAAAGTTGACGTGGGATGGCTTTGGCATCGCCGTTTAGCCCATGTCAATATGAGATCTTTGCAAAGTCTTCTCAAGGGGGGCCATGTTCGTGCACTAACAAACGTTAGCTTTGCTAAAGATCGTGCTTGCAGTGCTTGTATCGAAGGAAAGCTTCATGATAAGGCTCACCCTCCCACGACTCTCATTTACTCGAAGAGGCCTTTGAAGCTCCTTCATTTGGATCTCTTTGGGCCTCCATCCTTTGATAGTCTGGGGGGTAGAAAGTATTGCTTGGTGATTGTGGATGACTATTCTAGATACACTTGGGTGTATTTCTTCAAGAGGAAGAGTGAGACCCAACAAACCGTCATTGACTTTGCAAATGAAGCCCAACGTCAACACAATGCAAAGATCTTGACAATAAGAAGTGACAACGGCACCGAGTTCAAGAACTACACCTTGGATGAGTTTCTTAGTGATGAGGGGATCAAGCATCAATATTCCGCACCTTACACCCCTCAACAAAACGGTGTTGCGGAGAGGAAGAACCGGACGTTGATGGATGCCGCAAGGACCATGATGGCGGAGTTCAAGTCTCCATACAACTTTTGGGCCGAAGCCATCAACACCGCGTGTCATGCATCCAATCGGCTCTACCTCCGCAAGGGCTTGAACAAGACTCCATATGAGATACTCACCGGTAACAAGCCCAACCTCAAGTACTTTCGGGTGTTCGGGTGTAAGTGTTTCATTCTCAAGAAAGGTGTTCGGTTGTCTAAATTTGAGGCTAGAGCTTATGAGGGCATATTTGTTGGTTATGCTACAAACTCTCATGCTTACCGTGTCCTCAATAAATCCACGGGACTTATTGAGGAGACGTGTAACGTGGAGTTTGATGAGAATAACGGCTCCCAAGTGGAGCAAAGTGGCACTTGTGATGTAGGTGATGAAATTCCTCCTCAAGCCATAAGAAGAATGGGTGTTGGTTTTATCCTACCCATTGAGGAACCCCTTGTGGCCGAAGGAGAAGGACAATGCTCCACTCAAGTGGAGCCATCACCAACCCAAGGCCCACACGCTTCCGAAGAACAAAGTGAAGGCCCTCAACCTCATGAACAAGACCAAGGGCAAGATCATCCTCAAGACGGTGGTGACACACCAAGTGATGCCCAAGGTCAAGTTCTCTCCTCTAATCAAGTTCAAGATCAAGAACAAGCTCAAGACGGCGCTCAAGATGATCAAGTGACCGCTCCTCAACTCACCACCGAGGAGGAATTGGAGCGTCGTGCCGCCAAGATTGCTTCCAAGCTCTCCACCAAGGGTCATCTCATGAAGAATGTGCTTGGAAGCATTCAAAAGGGGGTAAGCACTCGTAGACAATTGGCAAACTATTGCGAACATCATGCGTTTGTCTCTTGTGTGGAACCCCAAAAGGTATATGAAGCACTCGAAGATCCGGATTGGCTCAATGCCATGCATGAAGAACTCAACAACTTCGAGTACGACAAGGTGTGGAGATTAGTGCCAAGGCCAACGGGGAACCACAATGTCATTGGAACCAAGTGGATATTCAAGAACAAGCAAGATGCTCATGGGACCATCATCCGCAACAAGGCACGATTGGTGGCACAAGGCTACTCCCAAGTCGAGGGTATCGACTACGGTGAAACATTTGCTCCCGTTGCTCGCCTTGAATCTATTCATTTGTTGATTGCTTATGCTTCTCATCACAACTTTAAGTTGCAACAAATGGATGTGAAGAGTGCTTTTCTTAATGGTCCTATTAATGAGTTGGTTTATGTCAAGCAACCCCCCGGGTTCGAGGATCCCTACTTTCCCGATCATGTGTATCAACTCGATAAGGCACTCTATGGCCTTAAGCAAGCCCCACGTGCATGGTATGACCATCTTACCGAGTTGTTACAAGATCGTGGGTTTGAAGTTGGGCTAATCGACCCCACTCTTTTTACTAAGAAGGTCAAAGGGGAGTTGTTTGTGTGCCAACTATATGTTGATGACATTATCTTTGGTTCCCCTAACAAAGCTTTCAATGAGGAATTTGCCGCACTCATGACCTCAAAGTTCAAGATGTCTTCCATGGGAGAGTTGAAGTTCTTTCTCGGTTTCGAAGTAAAGCAAAGAAGAGAAGGAACCTTCATCAACCAAGCCAAATACACTCAAGACATGCTCAAGAGATTCAAGCTAAGTGATGTCAAGCCGGCGTCCACTCCAATGCCCACCAAGTGCCAACTTGACATCGATCCCAATGGTAAAGCGGTGGATCAAAAGGTATATCGCTCCATGATTGGTTCCTTACTTTACCTTTGTGCATCTAGACCGGATATCATGTTGAGTGTGGGAATTTGTGCACGTTTTCAAGCCGCACCTAAGGAAAGCCACTTTGTGGCGGTCAAGCGAATCTTTCGATATTTGGCTCATACCCCAAACTTTGGCTTATGGTACCCAAGAGGATCAAACTTCAAGCTTGTAGGGTATTCGGACTCCGATTGGGCGGGAGACAAAGTGGATAGGAAGTCCACTTCCGGAGGGTGCCAATTCCTTGGTTGCTCTTTGGTAAGTTGGTCTTCTAAAAAGCAAAGTTGTGTGTCTCTCTCGTCCACCGAAGCGGAGTATGTGGCGGCCGGCAGTTGTTGTGCACAACTCTTATGGATGAGGCAAACTTTAAAGGATTACGGTGTCATTTGTGACAAAGTGCCTCTTTGGTGTGACAATGAAAGTGCCATCAAGATTTCTCTCAACCCGGTGCAACACTTCAAGACGAAGCATATTGAGATTCGGTATCACTTCATCCGGGATCATATTAGGCGAGGGGAGATCGAGCTCAACTATGTCAACACTCATGATAACCTTGCAGATATTTTCACGAAGCCGTTGGATGAAGCAAGATTTTGCGAGTTAAGGCATGAGCTAAATATCATCGATTCGAGCAATGTTGCTTGAACACTTGCACTCCCCACCATACTCAACTTGTTATCTTGTTTAGGTGTAGGCATGGACATAGGGGGAGTGTTGTTCTCTTAATGAACTCTCCCTCCCCTTATTATGCATAAATTGATCAACTCTTTCACATTAGCCATTTTCGATGGTACTTGTGCTTCAAAGACGAGTTTTGGTCATGGGCCCAAGGATAATTCTTCATGGTGCCATACCAATTGACTCAAACATAGGTGGCTCCGGCCACCGCCCTCCCCTTTGGAGAGGCTGTGTCTTGTGGTTGGTCCTCGTTGTCTCTTGCTTCTCTTTCTCTCTGCCTTGTCTTAGTCTCCTTTTCTTGCCTTTTTGTTTTTCCTTTCTCTTTGAGCTAAGCCTTTTGTGTCTAGTCTTTGGGGTATTGGCTGGGCGGTACTACCGCTGGTGGTGCGCGGTACTACCGCTTATGTTGACAAGCGGTACTACCGCCCACCCGAGCGGTACTACCGCTGGGGGGCGGGATCAGGGGGTTATGTCGGGGCAGGGGGAGGTTTCTCCTCCCCCATACCCATTCGCACCGCCCCCTCGTCCCTCTTCCTCTCTCCAGCGACTCCTCGCCGCGGGAGGGCTCCGGCGGGCCGCCGTCTCCGGGCCATCCCTCTCCATTCCCTTCGGTGGAGTCGATCCCCACCTCGTCCTCTTGCCATGGATGCCGGTATTGCCCTCGTTCCTTCTCTCTTTTTGTCTAGTTCTCAGATCTAGCGTTTTGGGGCAATAGTGGTTGCATCTCTAGATTTTTGGCTAAATCTGGGCTTGAGTTGTTTGGAGAAGGCGTCTAGACTGTGTGGATTAAGTTTTGGTAGGATTATTTTTGAATTTGGCAGTCCGGTAGTGCCGGATCTGACCACGGCAGTAGGAACCGCCGGTTCCCAGTCTTGCGCGGTACTACCGCTCCCGCTGGAGCGGTACCGCTTGCGGTACTCCGCCTATGGCCAGCGGTACTACCGCTGCCTGCCAGATTCCATCATTCCTCTACCACTGTTTGATCCATGTTGTTTTGTTTGGAGGCTTACGCTTTTTCTTTCGTGTTGGTTTTTCTGTTCGTGTGTTTGGTTCCAGGTGGTGAACGTCCTGAGGAGCAAGTTCGCCGTGTCAACCCCGGTCGTGCAACATCAAAGCGCTACCGCACCTCTGAGTCAGTAGGTGCTTCCTCAAGTGCGGCTCCTCCGCCTCAACATCAGAAGAAACTTGCCAACAGGCCGAAGCCAAGGGGAAAGACTGTGACTGAGTTGTCTGCTAAGGAGTTCTGGGAAAGGCGTCGCCGCAACCCCTATGCGGAAGACCAAGAACCCAATTTTGTCAACCGCCCATTCTGGAACCGCTTTCAGTTTGCCATCTACTTTGATGTGATCAAGGCCAAGAAGAATCTCTATGTTGATGTTCGCTCCATCGACACGGATGCCATGGAAAAGGATCCTGAATACTTTGGTGAAGCTCTTCAGATGTGTGCTCAACTCAACATTCTCAGAATCATGCAGTTCAACAAGGACTTTGATGCAGATTTGGTGGCTCAATTCTATGCTACTGTCCATCTTGGCACTGATGAAGAAAGGACTCTGACCTGGATGACAAATGGCAAGTTACTGTCTGTCAAGTGGAAGGCCTTCATGGAGTTACTTCAGGTGGAAGATCGCGGTCTTGAGACTCCTGTCGGCTTTCGCCCTCACCGCAACGTCAACTCCACTCACAAGCAAGCCCTCTGGCCCTACTGCACTGTGAAGGTTCACCCTGTGACTAAGAAGGAAACCTATGAGTTGTCTACCTACCTGGACATCCTTCACCGTGTCTTTCGAGAGACCCTCTTTCCTCGCATCGGGAATCTGGATATGGTCCACTCCTATCTCGTGGATATGCTTCTCTTCTGCCAGCATGAGAAGGAAGCAAACACTGGCGAGTCCCTGGACATTTCTCATGTTATGCGGTCTGAACTTCTCATTGCCGTTTCTGAGCGCAAGTGCCCGATCTATGGTCCGTTCATCATGCTGCTCATTGAGAAGGCCTGGGCACGTGTCTATCCCCAGGTGATGCTGGAAACTGGAGAATTGGTTTCTCATGAGATCAAGCGTCTGAGGAAGAAGGATAGTTGGGGCACCCCAGCCCCTAAATCCGGGGGTCCATCTACTGCTGCTGACATGGAGACCGAGGACGGCGCTGAGGCCGATGATGACGATGAGGATTATGAGCCTTCTGGGACAGAGCCCTCTTGGGCAAAGAAGATCAAGCGCAAGATGAAGAAGCTCTTCTGCATGGAGTCCCGTGGTCAGTACATGACTCATGTGGCTGAGAAGAAGGCCAGGGGGCGTCACAAGGAGCTCATGCGTCAGCTGGGTGCGACCGTTGTCAGTGGGTCTGAGGGCCAGATCACTAAGGAAGAGGAGTGGATTCAGCAGCACTGTCCGTGGACCGATTCCGACACCGAGACGTTTCTGACTGGGGATGGCAGTGCAGATGACCCTGCCGGGATGTGATGAGAGAGCTCCTCAGTTTGCCTTCACCTGGAGCCGTAGCGTCGCTCTTTGCCCTTTTGGTGTCTCGATGCCAAAGGGGGAGAGAGCTTAGGGATTTGCTTTATGGTGTGCTTTATGGTGTCATCGTTTTCTTTGTTGTGTCGTTGTGTTTTCTCGCGATTTGCCTTGTTTGGTTGTGTGCCAGTGAGACTTAAGTTCCAGACATATGGTTGTTTGGTTGTGTGCCAGTGAGACCTAAGTTCCAGACATATGGTGTAAGACATATGCTACCTTATCTTTATCTATGTCTTTCTAGTACTTTGGTATCTTATGAGTTGCTTGTCTATCCTGTTATATTACCTGCTCTCATGTATCCTATGCTTAGGTTGTTGGACTATAAAATATAGGGGGAGTGTTGATCCTAATGTGTGTGTCCTACATTCCAAAGGCACTACTAACTAGGTGCACACATTCAGGGGGAGCCCGTCTATATTTTGTAGTTCTAAGTATCTTTACTTTCATGATATATCCTTGTGCAAATCCCTGGTTGTCATCAATCCACCAAAAAGGGGGAGATTGTTAAGGCATATCTCTCTAGATGTAGTTTTGGTGATTGATGACAACATGTTTGCGGACTAATCGTGTGCCTTGAGCATTTCAGAGATTCATCATTTGGCACGAGATGATTTCTTTCCCCTCGGAGTGTCATTCAAGACGGTGTAGCTCTTTCGCTTCTTTTGGTGGATTAGTTCGTAGGAGTCACCGTACTATCAAGAGGGGGTCCGCTTTGGTAAGGCTAGGGTGGAATCAACATGTACACATCCTCTTTGCACCCTCTGAGCCTTTCCGCTTCATTGGAGATATCTTTCCTCTCTCTTTGGGCTGAGTCTGGTCCCAGCGGTAGTACCGCGGTGCCCAGCGGTAGTACCGCTTAGGGGTCACAGGCGGCAGTACCGCTCCGCAGCGGTAGTACCGCCGGTGGGTCCTCAGCAGTAGTACCGCTACGGTACCAGGCCCCTACCGTGTCGACTCGAGGGGTCATTTTTCGTGTCGGATAGTGCGGTACTTTGCAGCGGCAGTAGGGCGGCAGTATCGCTCATGAGCGGTAGTACCGCCCTACCACCGCGGCAGTACCGCTCGGTCTATCACTCTCCTGCCCTCCAGACTCCACGGTAGTACCGCCCGGGGGAGCGGTAGTACCGCTGTGATCAGCGGTAGTACCGCTGCCTCCTGCGGTAGTACCGCCCTCTGCGGGGCTGTTGTGGGGGGTAACGGTTGGATTGTTCCCCCCACTATATAAGGAGGTCTTCTTCCCCAAAGTTGACCTACCTCTTCCCCCAAAAGCTCCATTGTTGCTCCAAGCTCCATTTTCGCCGGATCTCTCTCCCTAGCCAATCAAACTTGTTGATTTGCTCGGGATTGGTTGAGAAGGCCCGGATCTACACTTCCACCAAGAGAAATTTGATTCCCCCCACTTATCCCTAGCGGATCTTGTTACTCTTGGGTGTTTGAGCACCCTAGACGGTTGAGGTCACCGCGGAGCCATAGTCCATTGTGGTGAAGCTTTGTGGTGTCGTTGGGAGCCTCCAATTAAGTTGTGGAGATTGCCCCAACCTTGTTTGTAAAGGTCCGGCCGCCGCCTTCAAGGGCACCAATAGTGGAATCACGGCATCTCGCATTGTGTGAGGGTGTGAGGAGAATACGGTGGCCCTAGTGGCTTCTTGGGGAGCATTGTGCCTCCACACCGCTCCAACGGAGACGTACTTCCCCTCAAAAGGAAGGAACTTCGGTAACACATCCTCGTCTTCACCGGCTCCACTCTTGGTTATCTCGTCCCTTTACTTTCGCAAGCTTACTTGTGTTATATCCCTTGCTTGCTTGTGTGCTTGTTGTCATTGCATCATATAGGTTGCTCACTTAGTTGCATATCTAGATAACCTACTTTGATGCAAAGTTTAAATTGGTAAAGAAAAGCTAAAAATTGTTAGTTGCCTATTCACCCCCCCCCCTCTAGTCAACTATATCGATCCTTTCAATGGCCATAGATCATTCTCCTCTTTCTCATCAAGGTTATCCCCTCCTCCTCCTCTTCCACTCACTATTTTTCTTTGCCATGGTGATTTCTTTCCCGCTACACGCACTGACGAGCGTCTATACAGATCAAGGGACCTCTTCTCCTGTTTGAGGTTTGTACCCCAAGTGAGCAGCATCCAGTTCACACATCATCTTTATCTGGGGCTGCAAAGGTTAAGGAAATATTAGAAGGCCACGAGAGTTGGTCTAGGGTTGAGTTTCGGATCGAACCCGAGGTTTTTAAGTCTATCGTGGATTACCTTAGAAGAGAGGGAATCTATTGAAGGGCACGTCGCGTGTTTCTGTCGAGGAGCAATTGGCAATGTTCATGTACATGATCTCGCACAATGCTAGTAATCAAGATCTACAAAAATACTTCCAACACAGCGCAGAAACAATTCATAGGAAGATAAACAGGATTTTTTTGACTTAATTCCAACTCTAGCCCAAAGATTTATAAAGATTCCAAGTTCACTCCAGCCCCATCCGAAGATTGTTTCGAACAATCGCTATTGGCCTTATTTCCAGGTGAACCACTACACACACATCTCCATATCAATGGAATTTTTGAAAACTTCTCCACATAGATTTCTAAACCTAGCAACTTTGTTGTTTCTTTTTCAATGTGCAGAACTGCATTGGTGCTATAGATGGAACACATATCCCCATCACTATTGCTGAAGATAAGCCCCCCCCCATTTAGGAATAGGAAAGGAACCCTCTCACAGAATGTCATGGTTGCATGTGATTTTGATCTGAATTTCACATTTATTTCATGTGGGTGGGAAGGATCTGCATCAGATGCAGGAGTTCTTCGTTCTGCTATTAGCAAGGGGTTTCATGTGCTAGATGGAAAATTTTATCTCGTAGATGGTGGATATGCAAACACACCTTCTTTTATTGCACCATATCGAGGAGTTCGGTATCACCTGAGTGAATTTAGGAGGCGGCGCTCATCTAATACGGGCTATGCCGACCATAGGGAGCTGTTCAACCATACCCATGCAATTCTCCGGAACCACATCGAAAGGAGCATTGGTGTTCTAAAAAACGTTTCCCTATCTTGAAAGTGGGCAATCACTACCCAATAGAGTCACAAATCAAGATTCCGGCGGCATGTGTTGTATTCCATAACATCATTAGAGATCAAAGTGGTGATGAGGCATGGTTGGATCACCAACCACCGTTAATTCCACCAAAAACATATGTTGATGTTCCAGAGGGAGATGATGTCAACCAACATCATCACAATGAGGCAAACAATGGAAACACTCTTAGAGATCAGATCGCGATGCAAATGTGGGCTGATTATAACAACTAGTCGGACATGAGTTTATTTTGTAAAAAAAATTCTCACCTTTTCTTAGGTAAAGTAGTGGTAGAGAGAAATTTAACTAGTACCCCATTTCTGGTTCAATAATGTAGTGTTGGAAATATGCCCTAGAGGCAATAATAAATGGTTATTATTATATTTCTTTGTTCATGGTAATTGTCTATTATTCATGCTATAATTTTGTTATCCGGAAATCGTAATACATGTGTGAATACATAGACCACAACGTGTCCCTAGTAAGCCTCTAGTTGACTAGCTCGTTGATCAACCGATAGTCATGGTTTCCTGACTATGGACATTGGATGTCGTTGATAACGGGATCACATCATTAGGAGAATGATGTGATGGACAAGACCCAATCCTAAGCATAGCATAAAGATCATGTAGTTTCGTTTGCTAGAGCTTTTCCAATGTCAAGTATCTTTTCCTTAGACCATGAGATCGTGCAACTCCCGGATACCGTAGGAGTGCTTTGGGTGTGCCAAACGTCACAACGTAACTGGGTGACTATAAAGGTGCACTACGGGTATCTCCGAAAGTGTCTGTTGGGTTGGCACGGATCGAGACTGGGATTTGTCACTCCGTATGACGGAGAGGTATCTCTGGGCCCACTCGGTAATGCATCATCATAATGAGCTCAATGTGACTAAGGCGTTAGTCACGGGATCATGCATTGCGGTACGAGTAAAGAGACCTGCCGGTAACGAGATTGAACAAGGTATTGGGATACCGACGATCGAATCTCGGGCAAGTAACATATCGATTGACAAAGGGAATTGTATACGGGATTGACTGAATCCTCGACATCGTGGTTCATCCGATGAGATCATCGTGGAACATGTGGGAGCCAACATGGGTATCCAGATCCCGCTGTTGGTTATTGACCGGAGAGGCGTCTCGGTCATGTCTGCATGTCTCCCGAACCCGTAGGGTCTACACACTTAAGGTTCGGTGACGCTAGGGTTGTAGAGATATATGTATGCGGAAACCCGAAAGTTGTTCGGAGTCCCGGATGAGATCCCGGACGTCACGAGGAGTTCCGGAATGGTCCGGAGGTAAAGAATTATATATGGGAAGTCCAGTTTCGGCCACCGGGAAAGTTTCGGGGGTTACCGGTATTGTACCGGGACCACCGGAAGGGTCCCGGGGGTCCACCGGGTGGGGCCACCTATCCCGGAGGGCCCATGGGCTGAAAGTGGAAGGGAACCAGCCCTTAGTGGGCTGGGGCGCCCCCCTTGGGCCTCCCCTGCGCCTAGGGTTGGGAACTCTAGGGTTGGGGGGCGCCCCCCTTTGGCTTGTGGGGGAAGCCAACCCCTTCCCCCCTTTGGCCGCCGCCCCCCCCCCCCCTTGAGATCCCATCTCCAGGGCCGGCGCCCCCCCCAGGGGGCCTATATAAAGGGGGGGAGGGAGGGCAGCAACTTGACAGCCTTGGGCGCCTCCCTCCTCCCCTGCAACACCTCTCTCTCTCGTATAAGCTCGGCGAAGCCCTGCCGGCATCCCGCTACATCCACCACCACGCCGTCGTGCTGCTGGATATCCATCAACCTCTCCTTCCCCCTTGCTGGATAAAGAAGGAGGAGACGTCGCTGCACCATACGTGTGTTGAACGCGGAGGTGTCGTCCGTTCGGCACTCGGTCATCGGTGATTTGGATCACGGCGAGTACGACTCCGTCATCCACGTTCATTGGAACGCTTCCGCTCGCGATCTACAAGGGTATGTAGATGCACTCCTTTCCCCTCGTTGCTAGTATACTCCATAGATGCATCTTGGTGAGCGTAGGAAAATTTTAAAATTATGCTACGATTCCCAACAGTGGCATCATGAGCCAGGCCTATGCGTAGTTACTATGCACGAGTAGAACACAAAGCAGTTGTGGGCGTTGAGTTTGCCAATTCTTCTTGCCGCTACTAGTCGTTTCTTGTTTCGGCGGCATTGTAGGATGAAGCGGCCCGGACCGACCTTACACGTACGCTTACGTGAGACAGGTTCCACCGACTGACATGCACTAGTTGCATAAGGTGGCTAGTGGGTGTCTGTCTCTCCTACTTTAGTCGGAATGGATTCGATGAAAAGGGTCCTTATGAAGGGTAAATAGAAATTGGCAAATCACGTTGTGGTCATACGTAGGTAAGAAACGTTCTTGATAGAAACCTACAAACCACGTAAAAACTTACAACAACAATTAGAGGACGTCTAACTTGTTTTTGCAGCAAGTGCTATATGATGTGATATGGCCAGAAGATGTGATGAATGATATATGTGATGTATGAGATTGATCATATTCTTGTACTAGGAATCACGACTTGCATGTCGATGAGTATGACAACCAGCAGGAGCCATAGGAGTTGTCTTTATTATTTTGTATGACCTGCGTGTCATTGAATAACGCCATGTAAATTACTTTACTTTGTTGCTAAACGCGTTAGCCATAGAAGTAGAAGTAATCGTTGGCGTGACGACTTCATGAAGACACAATGATGGAGATCATGATGATGGAGATCATGGTGTCATGCCGGTGACGAAGATGATCATGGTGCCCCGAAGATGGAGATCAAAGGAGCATAATGATATTGGCCATATCATGTCACTATTTGATTGCATGTGATGTTTATCATGTTTTTGCATCTTATTTGCTTAGCACGACGGTAGTAAGTAAGATGATCCCTTATATTAATTTCAAGAAAGTGTTCACCCTAACTGTGCACCGTTGCGAAGGTTCGTTGTTTCGAAGCACCACGTGATGATCGGGTGTGATAGATCCTAACGTTCGAATACAACGGGTGTTGACGAGCCTAGCATGTACAGACATGGCCTCGGAACACACGCAATACACTTAGGTTGACTTGACGAGCCTAGCATGTACAGACATGGCCTCGGAACACGGAGGACCGAAAGGTCGAGCATGAGTCATATAGAAGATACGATCAACATGGAGATGTTCACCGATCTTGACTAGTCCATCTCACGTGATGATCGGACACGGCCTAGTTAACTCGGATCATGTTTCACTTAGATGACTAGAGGGATGTCTATCTGAGTGGGAGTTCATTGAATAATTTGATTATATGAACTTAATTATCATGAACTTAGTCTAAAATCTTTACAATATGTCTTGTAGATCAAATGGCCAACGTTGTCCTCAATTTCAACGCGTTCCTAGAGAAAACCAAGCTGAAAGATGATGGCAGCAACTATACGGACTGGGTCCGGAACCTGAGGCTCATCCTCATAGTAGCCTAGAAAGATTATGTCTTAGAAGCACCGCTAGGTGAAGCACCAATCCCAGAGAACCAAGACGTTATGAACGCTTGGCAAACACGTGCTGATGATTACTCCCTCGTTCAGTGTGGCATGCTTTACAGCTTAGAACCGGGTCTCCAAAAGCGTTTTGAGAAACATGGAGCATATGAGATGTTCGAGGAGCTGAAATTAGTTTTCCAAGCTCATGCCCGGGTCGAGAGATATGAAGTCTCCGACAAGTTCTTCAGCTGTAAAATGGAGGAGAATAGTTCTGTTAGTGAGCACATACTCAGAATGTCTGGGTTGCACAACCGCTTGACTCAGCTGGGAGTTAATCTCCCGGATGACGCGGTTATTGACAGAATCCTTCAGTCGCTTCCACCAAGCTTCAAGAGCTTTGTGATGAACTACAATATGCAGGGGATGGAAAAGACCATTCCTGAGGTATATTCGATGCTGAAAACAGCGGAGGTAGAAATCAGAAAAGAACATCAAGTGTTGATGGTGAATAAAACCACTAAGTTCAAGAAGGGCAAGGGTAAGAAGAACTTCAAGAAGGACGGCAAGGGAGTTGCCGCGTCCGGTAAACCAGTTACTGGGAAGAAGTCAAAGAATGGACCCAAGCCTGAAACTGAGTGCTTTTATTGCAAGGGAAGTGGTCACTGGAAGCGGAACTGCCCCAAATACTTAGCGGACAAGAAGGCCGGCAACACCAAAGGTATATGTGATACACATGTAATTGATGTGTACCTTACCAGTGCTCGTAGTAGCTCCTGGGTATTTGATACCGGTGCGGTTGCTCATATTTGTAACTCAAAACAGGAACTACGAAATAAACGGAGACTGGCGAAGGACGAGGTGACAATGCGCGTCGGGAATGGTTCCAAGGTCGATGTGATCGCCGTCGGCACGCTACCTCTGCATCTACCTACGGGATTAGTTTTAAACCTCAATAATTGTTATTTAGTGCCAGCTTTGAGCATGAACATTGTATCTGGATCTCGTTTAATTCGAGATGGCTACTCATTTAAATCCGAGAATAATGGTTGTTCTATTTATTTGAGAGATATGTTTTATGGTCATGCCCCGCTGGTCAATGGTTTATTCTTGATGAATCTCGAACGTGATGTTACACATGTTCATAGTGTGAATACCAAAAGATGTAAAGTTGATAACGATAGTCCCACATACTTGTGGCACTGCCGCCTTGGTCACATTGGTGTCAAGCGCATGAAGAAGCTCCATGCAGATGGACTTTTGGAGTCTCTTGATTACGAATCATTTGACACGTGCGAACCATGCCTCATGGGTAAGATGACCAAGACTCCGTTCTCCGGAACAATGGAGCGAGCAACCAACTTATTGGAAATCATACATACCGATGTGTGCGGTCCAATGAGTGTTGAGGCTCGCGGAGGATATCGTTATGTTCTCACTCTCACTGATGACTTAAGTAGATATGGGTATGTCTACCTAATGAAACACAAGTCTGAAACCTTTGAAAAGTTCAAGGAATTTCAGAGTGAGGTTGAGAATCAACGTGACAGAAAATAAAATTCTTACGATCAGATCGTGGTGGAGAATATTTAAGTCACGAATTTGGTACACACTTAAGGAAATGTGGAATAGTTTCACAACTCACGCCGCCTGGAACACCTCAGAGAAATGGTGTGTCCGAACGTCGTAATCGCACTCTATTGGATATGGTGCGATCTATGATGTCTCTTACCGATTTACCGCTCTCATTTTGGGGCTATGCTTTAGAGACTGCCGCATTCACTTTAAATAGGGCTCCGTCGAAATCCGTTGAGACGACACCGTATGAATTATGGTTTGGGAAGAAACCTAAGCTGTCGTTTCTAAATGTTTGGGGATGCGATGCTTATGTCAAGAAACTTCAACCTGAAAAGCTCGAACCCAAGTCGGAAAAATGCGTCTTCATAGGATACCCTAAGGAAACTATTGGGTATACCTTCTACCTCAGATCCGAAGGCAAGATCTTCGTTGCCAAGAACGGGTCCTTTCTGGAGAAGGAGTTTCTCTCGAAAGAATTGAGTGGGAGGAAAGTGGAACCTGATGAGGTGATAGTCACCCCTTCCGTACCGGAAAGTAGCGCAGCGCGGGAAAATGTTCCTGAGGTGCCTACACCTACTGGGGAGGAAGTTAATGATGATGATCATGAAGCTTCGGATCAAGTTGCTACTGAACTTCGTAGGTCCACAAGGACACGTTCCGCGCCAGAGTGGTACGGCAACCCAGTCCTGGAAATCATGTTGTTAGACAACGGTGAACCTTCGAACTATGAAGAAGCGATGGCGGGCCCGGATTCCGACAAATGGCTAGAAGCCATGAAATCCGAGATAGGATCCATGTATGAAAACGAAGTATGGACTTTGACTGACTTGCCCGATGATCGGCGAGCCATAGAAAACAAATGGATCTTTAAGAAGAAGACAGACGCGGATGGTAATGTGACCATCTATAAGGCTCGACTTGTCGCTAAGGGTTATCGACGAGTTCAAGGGGTTGACTACGATGAGACTTTCTCACCCGTAGCGAAGCTGAAGTCCGTCCGAATCATGTTAGCAATTGCCGCATACTATGATTATGAGATATGGCAGATGGACGTCAAAAACGGCATTCCTTAACGGCTTCCTTAAGGAAGAGTTGTATATGATGCAGCCGGAAGGTTTTGTCGATCCTAAGAATGCTAACAAAGTATGCAAGCTCCAGCGCTCAATCTATGGGCTGGTGCAAGCATCTCGGAGTTGGAACATTCGCTTTGATGAGATGATCAAAGCGTTTGGGTTTACACAGACTTATGGAGAAGCCTGTGTTTACAAGAAAGTGAGTGGGAGCTCTGTAGCATTTCTCATATTATATGTGGATGACATACTATTGATGGGAAATGATATAGAATTCTTGGAAAGTATAAAGGCCTATTTGAATAAGTGTTTTTCAATGAAGGACCTTGGAGAAGCTGCTTATATATTAGGCATCAAGATCTATAGAGATAGATCAAGACGCCTCATTGGTCTTTCACAGAGTACATACCTTGACAAGATATTGAAGAAGTTCAATATGGATCAGTCCAAGAAGGGGTTCTTGCCTGTATTGCAAGGTGTGCAATTGAGCACGGCTCAATGCCCGACCACGGCAGAAGATATAGAAAAGATGAGTGTCATCCCCTATGCCTCGGCCATAGGGTCTATTATGTATGCCATGCTGTGTACCAGACCTGATGTAAACCTTGCCGTGAGTTTGGTAGGAAGGTACCAAAGTAATCCCGGCATGGAACACTGGACAGCGGTCAAGAATATCCTGAAGTACTGAAGAGGACTAAGGATATGTTTCTCGTTTATGGAGGTGACGAAGAGCTCGTCGTAAAGGGTTACGTCGACGCTAGCTTCGACACAGATCTGGATGACTCGAAGTCACAAACCGGATACGTGTATATTTTGAATGGAGGAGCAGTAAGCTGGTGCAGTTGCAAGCAAAGCGTCGTGGCGGGATCTACATGTGAAGCGGAGTACATGGCAGCCTCGGAGGCAGCACAGGAAGCAGTCTGGATGAAGGAGTTCATTACCGACCTAGGGGTGATTCCCAATGCGTCGGGCCCGATGACTCTCTTCTGTGACAACACTGGAGCTATTGCCCTTGCGAAGGAGCCCAGGTTTCACAGGAAGACCAGGCATATCAAGCGTCGCTTCAACTCCATTCGTGAAAGTGTTCAAAATGGAGACATAGATATTTGTAAAGTACATACGGACCTGAATGTAGCAGATCCGTTGACTAAACCTCTCCCTAGAGCAAAACATGATCAACACCAGGACGCAATGGGTGTTCGATTCATCACAATGTAACTAGATTATTGACTCTAGTGCAAGTGGGAGACTGTTGGAAATATGCCCTAGAGGCAATAATAAATGGTTATTATTATATTTCTTTGTTCATGGTAATTGTCTATTATTCATGCTATAATTGTATTATCCGGAAATCGTAATACATGTGTGAATACATAGACCACAACGTGTCCCTAGTAAGCCTCTAGTTGACTAGCTCGTTGATCAACAGATAGTCATGGTTTCCTGACTATGGACATTGGATGTCATTGATAACGGGATCACATCATTAGGAGAATGATGTGATGGACAAGACCCAATCCTAAGCATAGCATAAAGATCGTGTAGTTTCGTTTGCTAGAGCTTTTCCAATGTCAAGTATCTTTTCCTTAGACCATGAGATCGTGCAACTCCCGGATACCGTAGGAGTGCTTTGGGTGTGCCAAACGTCACAACGTAACTGGGTGACTATAAAGGTGCACTACGGGTATCTCCGAAAGTGTCTGTTGGGTTGGCACGGATCGAGACTGGGATTTGTCACTCCATATGACGGAGAGGTATCTCTGGGCCCACTCGGTAATGCATCATCATAATGAGCTCAATGTGACTAAGGCGTTAGTCACGGGATCATGCATTGCGGTACGAGTAAAGAGACTTGCCGGTAACGAGATTGAACAAGGTATTGGGATACCGACGATCGAATCTCGGGCAAGTAACATATCGATTGACAAAGGGAATTGTATACGGGATTGACTGAATCCTCGACATCGTGGTTCATCCGATGAGATCATCGTGGAACATGTGGGAGCCAACATGGGTATCCAGATCCCGCTGTTGGTTATTGACCGGAGAGGCGTCTCGGTCATGTGTGCATGTCTCCCGAACCCATAGGGTCTACACACTTAAGGTTCGATGACGCTAGGGTTGTAGAGATATATGTATGCGGAAACCCGAAAGTTGTTCGGAGTCCCGTATGAGATCCCGGACGTCACGAGGAGTTCCGGAATGGTCCGGAGGTAAAGAATTATATATGGGAAGTCCAGTTTCGGCCACCGGGAAAGTTTCGGGGGTTACCGGTATTGTACCGGGACCACCGGAAGGGTCCCGGGGGTCCACCGGGTGGGGCCACCTATCCCGGAGGGCCCCATGGGCTGAAAGTGGAAGGGAACCAGCCCTTAGTGGGCTGGGGCGCCCCCCTTGGGCATCCCCCTGCGCCTAGGGTTGGGAACCCTAGGGTTGGGGGGCGCCCCCCTTTGGCTTGTGGGGGAAGCCAACCCCTTCCCCCCTTTGGCCGCCGCCCCCCCCCCTTGAGATCCCATCTCCAGGGCCGGCGCCCCCCCCCCCAGGGGGCCTATATAAAGGGGGGAGGGAGGGCAGCAACTTGACAGCCTTGGGCGCCTCCCTCCTCCCCTGCAACACCTCTTTCTCTCGTATAAGCTCGGCGAAGCCCTGCCGGCATCCCGCTACATCCACCACCACGCCGTCGTGCTGCTGGATCTCCATCAACCTCTCCTTCCCCCTTGCTGGATCAAGAAGGAGGAGACGTCGCTGCACCGTACGTGTGTTGAACGCGGAGGTGCCGTCCGTTCGGCACTCGGTCATCGGTGATTTGGATCACGGCGAGTACGACTCCGTCATCCACGTTCATTGGAACGCTTCCGCTCGCGATCTACAAGGGTATGTAGATGCACTCCTTTCCCCTTGTTGCTAGTATACTCCATAGATGCATCTTGGTGAGCGGAGGAAAATTTTAAAATTATGCTACGATTCCCAACATGTAGCAATAACTAGTACCCCATTGTTGGTTCAACAACAGTGCCTAGAAATTTAACTAGAGCACTGCCTGTGAAAAAGAGGAAGCAAAGCCAGATCGCTGTTGTACTTGAGGATTACATGGATTTTCGGAAGAAAAAATCTGCAAAACTGGTTGACGAGTTGAAGGAATCAAAGCCAGATGACATGTTCTCAATTGGAAACTGTGTGGCTGCGCTAGAACCAATGGAAGATCTATCAGTTGCAGAAAAAGCAAAGGCACTGCGGCTTTTCAAATGCCCAATGAATCGAGAAATATTCATCAATACCAAGGATCCAAATCTTCGGCTTTATTGGTTGAAGGAGGAGATTTCTGAGATGTAGAGAGCATAAGGTGTGTAAGCAGTTCACCTTCTTGTTTTTTGTATAATCATTCAAGTTCTTCCGTTTTGTACCAAGCTAAAGAACTATGGGTTGAGCATATGTAATCTTGATAATTGCTTTGGGTTTAAACTCTATGAACCAGTGTTTTTTTCAGTTCATCATCTCTGTCCATTTTGACTTTATTCATACACCATTGAATTGATCTGTTGTTGTCTTAGCTTCAAGCTTGATTTGAAAAGCGTGTATTAGTGACAAAGCAATGAAAACATGAATCAATGTATTGTTAAGGTTTTGAGTTTTCCTGTAGATTATTGTCAGAGAGGACAACATTTTATTATGTGTGCATCTGTTTCTTTGCGAAACATGCATGTAAATAAAAATATGTGCTTATATATAGTTTTAAACGTGATATTAAGTAGCAAGAACACTGTTCTTTCTTGTTTTGCAGGTTTACTAAAGCTATCCGATAAAAATGTTCAAAGAAGTTGATGGTGGAAGTTTCAGTAGAGTAACTATTTCAACAACAAACATTTTGCTATGGACCAGTCAGACATGGGCATTTTTTATGGAACAACATGATTATTATTGCTGGATTTCTAGCCGTAGTTTGTATTTTTGATGTTAAAACCATGATTAGCACACCTCAGTAGTGCTATGTTATTTGTGCGAATCAATATGTATAACTTGTGGTTAGCGTCTGTCAATGGGTTGAAGTGTTATTTTGCTGATTATCTGTGTGTTTCATGTTTTTTCCTTAAAATTCCTGAATTATTCTCTAGTACTTTGTGTCATTCCTGATTTTTTTTTCAAGGAAATATACATAAATTTTGATTACTTCTGAATTGGTATCATGTTTCTGTAAAGAAACCGAGTCATTTTCATGATTCCTGAATATTACAATTTTGTTTACACTTTTTATGGACGTGATCTCCACCCCTCCTCCCTGTTGACCAAACTGGCATGGTAATCTCCCCGTGGTGTGGGAGAGGCCATGGAAATCCCCCCGAGGGGGATTAGAGCCCTGGGATAATCGGCCCTTGAAACCAAACGAGGCCTCAGAGAAGGCCGCTGCTCTATCGAATCACAACCTGTCGGCCCACGAGGCCCATGGCCTAGCCTGCTCTACGAGCCGGAGGACTTCCGAGTGAATAAAGGGAGGCCGAGCGAACACTCGTCGATCCCCACCACTTCACAGGCTCACGCTCGCCGAGGAAACGCACGCCCGCCCCCCCGAGAGCCGATAGCCGGCAGCCGACGGCGAGGGAGCACCGGCTTGGCCCACCCGCCGGCGGCCGGGTATGGCGGGGCAGCCGCCGCAGGGCCCGGAGGACGACTTCCTCGACCAGTTCTTCTCCCTCACCAACTCCCTCTCCGCCGCCGGCCGCCCCTCCGGCGACCAGCCCTTCTCCCTCGCCCTCAGCCTCGACGCCGCCTCGGACGCCTCCGGCAGCAGGGGCGGCATCGGCGACGACGCCGGCAACGCCGCGGTGAGCGCCCCCTCCGCTTTCCCCCCCTTTTTTCCTCCGCCTTTTGCGCTGGCTCTCGCCCAACACAAAGAAACGCGCGTGCCGTGGGTTATCTTATCGCTTGCCTCTGCAGGAGCGGGACGGCGTGCAGCTCCCCGGCCTCTTCCCGCCGGTGTTCGGCGGTGGCCTCCAGCCGCCGCACCTTCGCCCCAGCCACCCTCCCCCACAGGTACGATTCTGCTGGCAAATTGTGCGTTTTTCAGCTTTGAATTTTCAGAATTTGTGCTAGCTGCGTCATATCCGGTGGCCTGTTGTGGGTTTCAGATGTTCCACGCGCAGCAGCCGAAGCAGGGCGGGCCGGCTGGAGGGCCGCAGCCGCCGGCGCCGAGGCCGAAGGTGCGGGCGCGTCGCGGTCAGGCGACTGATCCCCACAGCATCGCGGAGAGGGTAATGGAATTCATTCATTCTGTTAAAACTTGTGTTGATTACGCACTCTGCCTACCCTAGGTCATTACTCGTTACTGTGCATCCATGCTGTTACCAAATCAAAGGCCTGGGGTCATGCTTTGCTTGCACAGTGTCAGTCTGTGACCAAGCAATCAACTCTAACTTGACACCGAAGCGACAAGGTTCCTGTATTCAATTGCATCAATTCACTTGCTGTACAAGTCATCACATGCTTTAAAAATGGTTTGGCGTTAGCCAAATGATGGGCAGTCATTCGGCAGACGCATCTGGCGTTTTCTCTAAGGCTCACTAAGTCACGTATTGCCATGTGGTTGTAGTACGCTAGATGTCTGCATGCTACCTTTGACTACTCATATGTCATTTTGCAATAATCCTGTTACTCACTGAATGTTATGTGATTACTAAGTAACTAACTTTAAGGTTCGCCGCCCTTTCTAAACTTAATTATTAAATATCTCTAGCAGTTGTATGATTGTGTTTGTATGTCAGGCTGTATTCTCCCACTCTGTATTTTTTTAAGCCTATTTTACGATTCTGGTAGGTGTTTATTCAGGAGTATTCTGAACCATACTTGTTCCAATGCAGCTAAGAAGAGAGAGGATAGCGGAAAGGATGAGGGCCCTACAGGAATTGGTCCCCAATACGAACAAGGTAATCATTCTTAGTTATACTTGTAGATGTTATCATATGGGTGAAGACTTCTGTAGTTCACATGCCTGCCATTGAGACCTCACAGAATTTCAGCAAGTGGTCTGGGGTCATGATGTGCTGAAAATACTATATTATCTTTGTGCTTCTTTATTTTGACCAATAACTTTTCAGCTCCAAAAAGATATTATTTTCTATCACGCTCCATAAGCTTTGTATATGCCTTCCTTTTGAGTTAATCTAGTGAGTACCCTGGTAATTATATATATATTTTATTTTTTTGAAGAACAATACATGCACAATCGCCACATACAGAGTATTTAATATGTAACATCCAAATATGACAACTAGAAGAAATTCTGAGTCTCCTTTTGAACTACATGCAGACAGATAGGGCAGTTATGCTAGATGAGATCCTGGATTATGTGAAGTTCCTTAGGCTTCAAGTAAAGGTAAGGTTCACTATGCTATTGGATATGAACTGCCAACAACCATTGTGATTTTAGTTTGATGGAACCTTGATTCCCTGATGTTAGGTGTTAAGCATGAGCAGATTGGGTGGTGCTGGTGCTGTTGCACAGCTGGTTTCTGACATTCCACTTTCAGTTAAGGTAAACTTGCCAAAAACTGACTATGGACTAATATAGCATTGTGCGCTATTACCTTCTTCTATTTTACTGCATTTCAATTGAGGTAGGCTTATAGTAAAACCGTAGTACTGATTGATCTTTTATTTGGTTCCATATGTTGCATGTAATTCTTGAAATGTTTTTCCTTGGCTTCTTCCACCTACTTCTCTTTTCTTTCTTTTCCATGGTGGAAGTTGCTAGATGTACTGCTGGTTGGGAAAGCACCACCTGTGGTGCCATGAATATACCAATCAAAGTACACTTTTGTCTTGGTTTATTATACTGAGCATGGCTATAAAAAGTACAGTATGCAGTTTAGGTTTCCCCTGCAATAACCATTCCCCTTCCTTTACTCCTTCAGAAATTGGCTATCAACATCCTTTTTATTTTAATCTTCTTGCTTTCTTCTTTCTGGGCAGTGGTGCTGAAGGCAGAATCCATTCAGCACCTTATTTCCATTATTGACTTTTTTTATGTCACACTCTGTTCGTCCTTCTTGTTAAAAATCATTTATACTTATTGCTATCAGAGGCCCGTTAGAGCACCTGAGACATCCCAGAATTTGCTCCATGATAGTTATAACATAGTGTGCATCATTCTTTCTTGATCAATTGTACCTTGACTTGAAGAATAAATCTGTCTGGGAGTCCTTTTCCATCTCTAAATTGCCATATCTTTCGGTTGTTGAACTTTTATCTTGCTTTAATTTCGTTAGGGGGAAGCAAGCGATGGTGGGAGCAAACAGCAGATATGGGAAAAGTGGTCAACGGATGGCACGGAAAAACAGGTTGCGAAGCTGATGGACGAGGACATCGGTGCCGCAATGCAATTTCTCCAATCAAAGGCTCTCTGCATGATGCCAGTCTCCCTTGCCATGGCTATCTATGACACACAACATTCACAGGACGGCCAACCAGTGAAGCCTGAACCCAACAACACTGCCTAGTATAGTAACAGCAGCTGCAACACCCATCCCCGCAGCTGCTAGTAGGCATGCATGAACCTGTTATCAAAGTGTTAAGATAAAAACTGCTGGTTCTGATCCACTAACTACAAGGAGGCAGGAAAAGACCTAAAGGATCCTCTCCACTGGAAGTTGTATCGACGGTATATGATGTCACCTACTACCCCTTTTCCATCTTTTGTTCAAAGGTACTTTTAATTTTCAAGGATATGGTAAGCAATAACCTGATCATGCTCCTACATCTTTCAATACCCCTATGAGTGTGAGTGATGCGGAGAGCTACAAAAGAGTCTTGGCCTGCTCTCATTTTGTTTCTTTTCGGGTCTGTAGTGCACCAGCCATACACTTTGTGGTGGGGGCTGCTTTTCCGGTAGTGGGTGTTTGGGCTAATCAAAAAGGGATTGATTGATGTATGCGTGTGTCTGCAGCCCGCGCAAAACGGTTGACAAAATTTGAACACGAGATGAAACGGGAGGCGGTGTCCGATGGTGATGTTCCTTCTCATCACCATTTCTCCAAAGTGGAGACGTAGGCTCTGGTCAACTGAGGCTGAGCGTGCGTTAGTGGGTCTGATATCTGTATGCACTACCATTTTTCTATCTCCGTCGACCGAGTCATGCTATAGATAAGAACTTCCATATAAAGTTTTCTCTTCTATTAATGATCAGTCCATAAAAGCCATCATCTATTTTTCTGTAATGGCCTACTTCCCCAGATCTCCTTTGCCGACTGATGCGTGGGCAACAGCTGTGCTGTACTGTTCACTGCCGTAACCGCAAGGTTTTCTTGAGATTGTGGACTGTTTGTGGGAATCTACAGCCTGGACGATCGAATGATTTTGTGTGACTTGTTTGTTTGCATCATTGCATGTCACTGTAAATAGCTCACTGACTTGATACGTGGTCGTGTGCTGTTACTAGTTCATAGGTTGTGAGATGACCATACACAGACTTTATCAATACCTTGCCAAGCTTCTTTCTCACTTTGTTGGACAAAAGTCGGGTTTGCCTTTTCCATGCTGCTAGCAAAGATCTTTTAGAGAGACCTGGTTGTCGGGTTTCCTGTCGAAGGAATTTACCCAGGATCTTTGTTTTTCGAAAAGTTGGATTGTTCGGCGCAACAGCTTAGCTGGAACTAACCCATTCTGCTAAAAAGGGCCTGGGACTTCGAAAGTCATATTCTGCTCAAATATTGTTACCTGGGGCTTCTATTTCTACCTGGCTGAAATATTGGGTTTCAGTCAGTAAAGATTGTTATTTCCATACAGCTGTGGGAGTGCTGTATGTTGTGCTGCCATTTGCTCACAGAAAACAGCCTCCCTGCCTTGTTATTCTTGTGGTCCAATTGGCCTGATCAGACCATCTCTCTGATGATATACCGCAGTCCTTTGTCCCGACTCTTCCTGAACCCATATTGTGTTCATGTCTTTCTGTAGCCGTATAATGAAGAAAGAATGGAACTTCTGTCGATCAACACAGTTGCTGACTATACAGTCTAGATGTTGTTCGTGTTTCAGGTAGCCAGTCTCATATTCGACGTGACGCGTGTTTTGTCTTACTTCGTCGTAAGATATGCTATATATCATTTCGCGGTACCGGATGCTCAATGTTGTTCTTGCCTTAGCGCAAGTATATAAACACAGGAGTATATTCCAGCGTGGCTGTGTTTTTTCTTTCTTCATTCCCCTTTTCAGATCTGGTTCCTGTTGGTGTTTAAAGCAGTTTCTTGACAATCGTATCTCAAAAATAAATAAAAAAGATATTTGCCTAGAGTGATTTGGGTGCCCTGTTTTCTGTTCCGAACACGCGGAGGAGACCTACGAACCAGCTACCTAACTCAGTGAGCAACAGCACTGGCTTTGCGAGGACAATGATCGAGCTATATCTTCACAATCTCATGGGATGTGTGATAACATCCACTGCTGCCGCCATGCCGGTTATTCTTGTGCCCACCTTCTTCATGACAACAAACATCTCGGTTCGGCACAATACGAGTGCACCCCGCCATGGACGCCAACGGCGGGTTCAGACCATGCTTTACCACGTGGAGTACGTCGTCGGCAACCCCAACCTGGTACAAAATGTTTCAGACCATGCTTGACTTGAGCACAATCGCTTCATCCATCATGGTATTGGAGGCCAAGTTAGTGGTGTTGTTAATGTGATGTCATAATAAAATGAAACCTCCTTTCAGCCCCTTAGGGTCGCTACTGTTGCGCCACGCAAAGCATTCGGCCTCCGTTTAAAGAAAAAACATGCGCTTAATCCATCCTTGTTTGGATTTAGTTTTCCAGAAATTGGAGGTAAGGGCAATAATCACCATTGCAGAACACGCTGGAACTTGCATCGTCTCGGCACGTACGTTCTGCCTTCTATCCCACATGTACCTGTTGTTTGGACATTCAAACTTACTTCCGAAATATAGGTTTGCCGTCTGGCCATTGAAATTTTTGAACATGTCCAAAATTCTCGGGAGCGCGTGTCCAGAACTTCTAGGGACATTGCTTTTTCAACAATCGATTTTTTTCAGCCCGCCTACTCTCTCTCCTTTGTGCGAAAATCTTGAGACAAATCCATAGGGGTTATTGAGTGAAACCTTGATCATCTTTTGCAATGATTCATTCTAATGACATGTGCAAGTCTTGTTACTCTTGGATGGTGTGTGTGTGCCTCCTTGGTGCTTAGAGTCGCTTGGAAGCCTTCAACCCTTGAAGAAGGCTAGTAAAGCTTTCTTCTGCCGATGCAATTCATTTGATGGAAATATGTGTCATGCTCTAATGTAGGCATAATGCACGTTCGAGCATGCTAGATAAGAGATGGGACGGCTAGGAACTGGTGTTGCCTATGTTAATGTAAATAAAATTGAAATATTTGTTGGATCTCAACTATCAAGTTAGATATCTTCAACCATTCAATGTTGTAAAGTTCCTCTCATTTAGTATGAGATCGCTTCACACCACAACCTTGTGGTGTAAGAAGTCTGTGAAGGCTATAAATCGTCTACTTATTGTGCAGATTTACCCCCAAGTGAGCATGAACTTAATTTGTGTATTAGCTCAAGGAGGGATAGGTGGACCTTGGTGGTTGAGGTCATTGTGACCTTACTACTTTGCGTTTGAACCACCTTCAATGAGGAGGTAGGCTTGCACTAACAATTTGAGCCTCGAGATATAAGTCTTGTATGTGTGCATTGTGATCCATGACTCAATCTCTTTTTTCGCTGGTCAAATGAGCATATATTAATTAAACTGGCTCATTTTAACAAAAGATACATAGATAACTAGGACAATATCCCATTTGGCCATCAGATGAGCAGCCCCGTTACCAGCCCATTGAATGTGCTCAATTCAATGATCTCAACCTTGCAAGAGGCTCTTCGTCTCCTCTTCTAGCGACATGACTGTAGATCTATTGACAATATCTTGCATTGGAAAGTCCACTGCTTGCAAATAACCAAGCTCAATGATAATAGGTTTCTCCATTCACTGAAGTGCAATGGAGATGCCTTCCAGGCAAGCTGCAAACTCCGCTTGTAGAGGTGATGTGCAACAACGAAGATAGCGACATGATGAGAAATGATAACACATATCTCATCCTGAAGCACCATGCCTATACCCCCAGTGGACTCGTTCTCCATGAAAGCTCATCGATGTTCAATTTCGCCGTCCCTGACTGTGGTTTTCTACAGCCCCCCCCCCCCCACACACACACACTGATCTTGTCGGACCAGACATGGGACTCGATGGCGGAGTTTGGTTCCCGAGTGCATTCACCATCTTGCCTTTGGCGAAGTCAACATTGGGTTCTGCTTGATGCGTATGAGGGATTCAATTGAGCTGTTCAGAAACCTCGTTGAGTTCTCAGTTGGTTGTGTTGGTTTATGATGTGTGACTTCATTTATGCAATGCCGAATGCACTAGGATGTCATGAGGATGACCATCTGCATAGTGTTTGTGCATGTATCCAATAGATGAAGCAACCATTCAGAGCCATTGTGTTGGATGTTCTGGACCTCGGGTAGTAGCCAGTGTTGGAAATATGCCCTAGAGGCAATAATAAAATGGTTATTATTATATTTCCTTGTTCATGATAATTGTCTATTATTCATGCTATAATTGTGTTATCCGGAAATCGTAATACATGTGTGAATACATAGACCACAACATGTCCCTAGTGAGCCTCTAGTTGACTAGCTCGTTGATCAATAAATGGTTACGGCCTGACCATGGACATTGGATGTCGTTGGTAACGGGATCACATCATTAGGAGAATGATGTGATGGACAAGACCCAATCCTAAGCATAGCACAAGATCGTGTAGTTCGTCTGCTAAAGCTTTTCTAATGTCAAGTATCATTTCCTTAGACCATGATATTGTGCAACTCCCGGATATCGTAGGAATGCTTTGGGCGTGCCAAACGTCACAACGTAACTGGGTGGCTATAAAGGTGCACTACGGGTATCTCCGAAAGTGTCTGTTGGGTTGGCACGAATCGAGACTGGGATTTGTCACTCCGTGTGACGGAGAGGTATCTCTGGGCCCACTCGGTAGGACATCATCATAATGAGCTCAATGTGACCAAGGAGTTGATCACGGGATGATGTGTTACGAACGAGTAAAGAGACTTGCCGGTAACGAGATTGAACAAGGTATAGGGATACCGACGATCGAATCTCGGGCAAGCATCATACCGGTAGGCAAAGGGAATTGTGTACGGGATTGATTGAATCCCCGACATCGTGGTTCATCCGATGAGATCATCATGGAACATGTGGGAGCCAACATGGGTATCCAGATCCCGCTGTTGGTTATTGGCCGGAGAGATGTCTCGGTCATGTCTACATGCCTCCCGAACCCGTAGGGTCTACACACTTAAGGTTCGATGATGCTAGGGTTATAGGGAAAGTTTGTTCGTGGTTACCGAATGTTGTTCGGAGTCCCGGACGTCACGAGGAGTTCCGGAATTGTCCGGGGATAAAGATTTATATATGGGAAGTCCTTATTCGATCGCCGGAAGTGTTCGGGGGTTTATCGGTATTGTACCGGGACAACCGAAAGGGTTCCGGGGGTCCACCGGGAGGGTCCACCTGCCCCGGAGGGCCCTATGGGCTGAATATGGAGGGGAACCAGCCCCTAGGTGGGCTGGGCGCCAAACCCCCCTAGGGCCCATGCGCCTAGGGTTGGGGGGAAACCCTAAAGGGGGCGCCCCCCTTGGCTTGGGGGGCAAGCCTCCCCCCTTGGCCGCCGCCCCCCCCCCCTCTAGATCCATCTGGAGGGGGTCGACCCCCCTCTCCCTTGCCCCTATAAATAGAGGGGAGGTGGGAGGGCAGCCGCACCACATCCAAGGCGCAGCCCTCCCCCTCTCCAACACCTCCTCCTCCTTCCGCGGTGCTTGGCGAAGCCCTGCCGGAGTACCACGCTACTCCAACACCACCACGCCGTCGTGCTGCTGCTGGAGTTGTCTTCCCCAACCTCTCCCTCTCTCCTTGCTGGATCAAGGCGTGGGAGACGTCACCGGGTTGCACGTGTGTTGAACGCGGAGGCGCCGTTATTCGGCGCTTAGATCGGAATCAACCGCGATCTGAATCGCTACGAGTACGACTCCTTCATCCGCGTTCTTGTAACGCTTCCGCATCGTGATCTTCAAGGGTATGAAGATGCACTCCCCTCTCTCTCGTTGCTAGTCTCTCCATAGATTGATCTTGGTGATGCGTAGAAATTTTTTAATTTCTGCAACGATCCCCAACAGTGGCATCATGAGCTAGGTCTATGCGTAGTTTCTATGCACGAGTAGAACACAAGTTGTTGTGGGAGTCGATTTTGTCAATTTACTTGCCGTTACTAGTCTTATCTTGATTCGGCGGCATCGTCGGATGAAGCGGCCCGGACCGACCTTACACGTACGCTTACGTAAGACAGGTTCCACCGACTGACATGCACTAGTTGCATAAGGTGGCTAGTGGGTGTCTGTCTCCCACTTTAGTCGGATAGGATTCGATGAAAAGGGTCCTTATGAAGGGTAAATAGAAATTGGCATATCACGTTGTGGTTTTGGCGTAGGTAAGAAACGTTCTTGCTAGAAACCTATAGCAGCCACGTAAAAATTTGCAACAACAATTAGAGGACATCTAACTTGTTCTTGCAGCATATGCCGTGTGATGTGATATGGCCAAAAGGATGTGATGAATGATATATGTGATGTATGAGATTGATCATGTTCTTGTAATAGGAATCACGACTTGCATGTCGATGAGTATGACAACCGGCAGGAGCCATAGGAGTTGTCTTAATTTATTGTATGACCTGCGTGTCAATGAAAACGCCATGTAATTACTTTACTTTATTGCTAACCGTTAGCCATAGTGGTAGAAGTAATAGTTGGCGAGACAACTTCATGAAGACACGATGATGGAGATAATGATGATGGAGATCATGGTGTCATGCCGGTGACGAAGATGATCATGGCGCCCCGAAGATGGAGATCAAAAGGAGCAAAATGATATTGGCCATATCATGTCACTATTTGATTGCATGTGATGTTTATCATGTTTTTACATCTTATTTGATTAGAACGACGGTAGCATAAATAAGATGATCCCTCGCTAAAATTTCAAGAAAGTGTTCCCCCTAACTGTGCACCGTTGCGAAGGTTCGTTGTTTCGAAGCACCACGTGATGATCGGGTGTGATAGATTCTAACGTTCGAATTCAACGGGTGTAAGCCAGATTTACACAAGCAAAACACTTAGGTTGACTTGACGAGCCTAGCATGTACAGACATGGCCTCGGAACACGGAAGACCGAAAGGTCGAACATGAGTCGTATAGAAGATACGATCAACATGGAGATGTTCACCGTTGATGACTAGTCCATCTCACATGATGATCGGACACGGCCTAGTCGATTCGGATCATGTATCACTTAGATGACTAGAGGGATGTCTGTCTGAGTGGGAGTTCATTAAATAATTTGATTAGATGAACTTAATTATCATGAACATAGTCTAAAAATCTTTGCAATATGTCTTGTAGATCAAATGGCCCACACTAATGTTGCCCTCAACTTCAACGCGTTCCTAGAGAAAACCAAGCTGAAAGACGATGGTAGCAACTACACGGACTGGGTCCGTAACTTGAGGATCATCCTCATAGCTGCCAAGAAAGCATATGTCCTTGATGCACCGCTAGGTGAAGCACCTGTTTTCCCAGCAACTCAAGACGTTATGAACGCCTGGCAGTCGAGTAGTGATGATTACTCCCTAGTTCAGTGCGGCATGCTTTACAGCTTAGAACCGGGGCTCCAAAGGTGTTTTGAGCAGCACGGAGCATATGAGATGTTCCAAGAGCTGAAAATGGTTTTCCAAGCTCATGCCCGAGTCGAGAGATATGAAGTCTCCGACAAGTTCTACAGTTGTAAGATGGGGGAGAATAGTTCCGTCAGCGAGCACATACTCAAAATGTTTGGGTTGCACAACCGCTTGTCTCAGCTGGGAGTTAATCTCCCAGATGACGCGGTCATTGACAGAATCCTTCAGTCGCTCCCACCTAGCTACAAGAGCTTCGTGATGAATTTCAATATGCAGGGGATGGAGAAAACCATTCCTGAGGTAAATTCAATGCTGAAATCAGCGGAGGTGGAGATCAAAAAGGAACATCAAGTGTTGATGGTCAATAAAACCACTAGTTTCAAGAAAGGCAAGGGTAAGAAGAACTTCAAGAAGGATGACAAGGGAGTTGCCATGCCCGGTAAGCAAGCTGTCGGGAAGAAGCCAAAGAATGGACTCAAGCCTGAGACTGAGTGCTTTTATTGCAAGGGAAACGGTCACTGGAAGCGGAACTGCCCCAAGTACTTGGCGGATAAGAAGGCCGACAATACCAAAGGTATATATGATATACATGTTATTGATGTGTACCTTACCAGCACTCATCATAGCTCCTGGGTATTTGATACCGGTGCGGTTGCTCATATTTGTAACTCAAAACAGGAGCTGCGGAATAAGCGAAGACTGGCGAAGGACGAGGTGACGATGCGCGTCGGGAATGGTTCCAAGGTCGATGTGATCGCCGTCGGCACGCTACCTCTACAATTACCTACGGGATTAGTTTTAAACCTCAATAATTGTTATTTAGTGCCAGCTTTGAGCATGAACATTGTATCTGAATCTCGTTTAATGCGAGATGGCTACTCATTTAAATATGAGAATAATGGTTGTTCTATTTATATGAGAGATATGTTTTATGGTCATGCCCCGCTGGTCAATGGTTTATTCTTATTGAATCTCGAACGTGATGTTACACATGTTCATAGTGTGAATGCCAAAAGATGTAAGGTTGATAATGATAGTCCCACATACTTGTGGCACTGCCGCCTTGGTCACATTGGTGTCAAGCGCATGAAGAAGCTCCATGCAGATGGACTTTTGGAGTCTCTTGATTATGAATCATTTGACACGTGCGAACCATGCCTCATGGGCAAAATGACCAAGACTACATTCTCCGGAACAATGGAGCGAGCAACCAACTTATTGGAAATCATACATACTGATGTGTGCGGTCCAATGAGCGTTGAGGCTCGCGGTGGTTATCGTTATGTTCTCACCCTCACTGATGACTTGAGTAGATATGGGTATGTCTACTTAATGAAACACAAGTCCGAGACCTTTGAAAAGTTCAAGGAATTTCAGAGTGAGGTTGAGAATCAACGTGATAGGAAAATAAAGTTCTTACGATCAGATCGTGGAGGGGAATATTTGAGTCACGAATTTGGCATGCACTTAAGGAAATGTGGAATTGTTTCACAACTCACGCCGCCTGGAACACCTCAGCGTAATGGTGTGTCTGAACGTCGTAATCGCACTCTATTGGATATGGTGCGATCTATGATGTCTCTTACCGATCTACCGCTATCATTTTGGGGTTATGCTATAGAGACTGCCGCATTCACTTTAAATAGGACTCCGTCAAAATCCGTTGAGATGACACCGTATGAATTATGGTTTGGGAAGAAACCTAAGCTGTCGTTTCTGAAAGTTTGGGGATGCGATGCTTATGTCAAGAAACTTCAACCTGAAAAGCTCGAACCCAAATCGGAAAAATGCGTCTTCATAGGATACCCTAAGGAAACTATTGGGTATACCTTCTACCTCAGATCCGAAGGCAAGATCTTTGTTGCCAAGAATGGATCCTTTCTAGAGAAAGAGTTTCTCTCGAAAGAAGTAAGTGGGAGGAAAGTAGAACTTGATGAGGTATTGCCTCTTGAACCGGAGAGTAGCGCAGCTCAAGAAAATGTTTCTGTGGTGCCTGCACCGACTAGAGAGGAAGTTAATGATGATGATCATGAAACTTCAGATCAAGTTGCTACTGAACTTCGTAGGTCCACAAGGACACGTTCCGCACCAGAGTGGTACGACAACCCTGTCCTGGAAATCATGTTGTTAGACAATGGTGAAGCTTCGAACTATGAAGAAGCGATGGCGGGCCCGAATTCCGACAAATGGCTTGAAGCCATGAAATCCGAGATAGGATCCTTGTATGAAAATGAAGTATGGACTTTGACTGACTTGCCCGATGATCGGCGAGCCATAGAAAATAAATGGATCTTTAAGAAGAAGACAGACGCGGATGGTAATGTAACCATCTATAAGGCTCGGCTTGTTGCTAAGGGTTATCGACAAGTTCAAGGGGTTGACTACGATGAGACCTTCTCACCCGTAGCGAAGCTGAAGTCCGTCCGAATCATGTTAGCAATTGCCGCATTCTATGATTATGAGATATGGCAAATGGACGTCAAAACGGCATTCCTTAATGGTTTCCTTAAGGAAGAATTGTATATGATACAGCCGGAAGGTTTTGTCGATCCTAAGAATGCTGACAAGGTATGAAAGCTCTAGCGCTCAATCTATGGGCTGGTGCAGGCATCTCGGAGTTGGAACATTCGCTTTGATGAGATGATAAAAGCGTTTGGGTTTACACAGACTTATGGAGAAGCATGTGTTTACAAGAAAGTGAGTGGGAGCTCTGTAGCATTTCTCATATTATATGTGGATGACATACTATTGATGGGAAATGATATAGAATTCTTGGAAAGCATAAAGGCCTACTTGAATAAGTGTTTTTCAATGAAGGACCTTGGAGAAGCTGCTTACATATTAGGCATCAAGATCTATAGAGATAGATCGAGACGCCTCATTGGTCTTTCACAAAGCACATACCTTGACAAGATATTTAAGAAGTTCAATATGGATCAGTCCAAGAAGGGGTTCTTGCCTGTATTGCAAGGTGTGAGATTGAGCACCGCTCAATGCCCGACCACGGCAGAAGATAGAGAAAAGATGAGTGTCATCCCCTATGCCTCGGCCATAGGGTCTATTATGTATGCCATGCTATGTACCAGACCTGATGTGAACCTCGCCGTAAGTTTGGTAGGAAGGTACCAAAGTAATCCCGGCATGGAACACTGGACAGCGGTCAAGAACATCCTGAGTACCTGAAAAGGACTAAGGATATGTTTCTCGTTTATGGAGGTGACGAAGAGCTCGTCGTAAAGGGTTACGTCGATGCTAGCTTCGACACAGATCTGGATGACTTCAAGTCACAAACCGGATACGTGTAATTTTGAATGGTGGGGCAGTCAGCTGGTGCAGTTGCAAGCAAAGCGTCGTGGCGGGATCTACATGTGAAGCGGAGTACATGGCAGCCTCGGAGGCAGCACATGAAGCAATCTGGATGAAGGAGTTCATTACCGACCTAGGAGTTATTCCCAATGCGTCGGGCCCGATGACTCTCTTCTGTGACAACACTGGAGCTATTGCCCTGGCCAAGGAACCCAGGTTTCACAAGACCAGGCATATCAAGCGTCGCTTCAACTCCATTCGTAAAAATGTTCAAGATGGAGACATAGATATTTGTAAAGTGCATACGGACCTGAATATCACAGATCCGTTGACTAAACCTCTTCCACGAGCAAAACAGATCAACACCAGAACTCTATGGGTGTTCGATTCATCATAATGTAACTAGATTATTGACTCTAGTGCAAGTGGGAGACTGTTGGAAATATGCCCTAGAGGCAATAATAAAATGGTTATTATTATATTTCCTTGTTCATGATAATTGTCTATTGTTCATGCTATAATTGTGTTATCCAGAAATCGTAATACATGTGTGAATACATAGACCACAACATGTCCCTAGTGAGCCTCTAGTTTACTAGCTCGTTGATCAATAGATGGTTACGGTTTCCTGACCATGGACATTGGATGTCGTTGGTAACGGGATCACATCATTAGGAGAATGATGTGATGGACAAGACCCAATCCTAAGCATAGCACAAGATCGTGTAGTTCGTCTGCTAAAGCTTTTCTAATGTCAAGTATCATTTCCTTAGACCATGATATTGTGCAACTCCCGGATACCGTAGGAATGCTTTGGGCGTGCCAAACGTCACAACGTAATTGGGTGGCTATAAAGGTGCACTACGGGTATCTCCGAAAGTGTCTGTTGGGTTGGCACGAATCGAGACTGGGATTTGTCACTCCATGTGACGGAGAGGTATCTCTGGGCCCACTCGGTAGGACATCATCATAATGAGCTCAATGTGACCAAGGAATTGATCACGGGATGATGTGTTACGAACGAGTAAAGAGACTTGCCGGTTACGAGATTGAACAAGGTATAGGGATACCGACGATCGAATCTCGGGCAAGCATCATACCGGTAGGCAAAGGGAATTGTGTACGGGATTGATTGAATCCTCGACATCGTGGTTCATCCGATGAGATCATCGTGGAACATGTGGGAGCCAACATGGGTATCCAGATCCCGTTGTTGGTTATTGGCCGGAGAGATGTCTCGGTCATGTCTACATGCCTCCCGAACCCGTAGGGTCTACACACTTAAGGTTCGATGACGCTAGGGTTATAGGGAAAGTTTGTTCATGGTTACCGAATGTTGTTCGGAGTCCCGGATGAGATCCCGGACGTCACGAGGAGTTCCGGAATTGTCCGGGGATAAAGATTTATATATGGGAAGTCCTTATTCGATCGCCGGAAGTGTTCGGGGGTTTATCGGTATTGTACCGGGACAACCGAAAGGGTTCCGGGGGTCCACCGGGAGGGTCCACCTGCCCCGGAGGGCCCTATGGGCTGAATATGGAGGGGAACCAGCCCCTAGGTGGGCTGGGCGCCAAACCCCCCTAGGGCCCATGCGCCTAGGGTTGGGGGGAAACCCTAAAGGGGGCGCCCCCCTTGGCTTGGGGGGCAAGGCTCCCCCCTTGGCCGCCGCCCCCCTCTAGATCCATCTGGATGGGACCGGCCCCCCTCTCCCTTGCCCCTATAAATAGAGGGGAGGTGGGAGGGCAGCCGCACCACATCCAAGGCGCAACCCCCCCCTCTCCAACACCTCCTCCTTCCGCGGTGCTTGGCGAAGCTCTGCCGGAGTACCACGCTGCTCCAACACCACCACGCCGTCGTGCTGTTGCTGGAGTTGTCTTCCCCAACCTCTCCCTCTCTCCTTGCTAGATCAAGGCGTGGGAGACGTCACCGGGCTGCACGTGTGTTGAACGCGGAGGCGCCGTTGTTCGGCGCTTAGATCGGAATCAACCGCGATCTGAATCGCTACGAGTACGACTCCTTCATCCGCGTTCTTGTAACGCTTCCGCATCGCGATCTTCAAGGGTATGAAGATGCACTCCCCTCTCTCTCGTTGCTAGTCTCTCCATAGTTTGATCTTGGTGATGCGTAGAAAAAAAATTAATTTCTGCAACGATCCCCAACAGCCAGGACTCCATGGCTTCCCATAGCGCAACAACCATAGGGCCTTTGCACATAGTGTGAAATGTATCCTCCCGTTCAACGCCACAAAGAACACATATGTCATATTTTTTCGTAGTTCTTTTACATTTGTTTTCCATAGTGGCAAAAAAAATCTGTAGCAAGTTTCCATCCGAAAATGCGTACCTTAGGAGGAGCATGGCACCTCCACACCGACTTCTAGACGTTGTGGTTGTCTTCTGGTGCCCTGCTCGCCACACACATAGAGGTGCCGACTTTCTCCTTGAGTGCTAGCTTGTAAGCACCATAGACGAAGAAGAGGCCCTTCGGGTCCCGCGCCCAAGCTAGCGCATCATCATGTTGGCGGGGAGAGGGTGCAACTTCAAAATTTCTTCCATGCCAGATGCGAGGAAGTGTTGAGGGAGTAGATCTTCATTCCATGTGCCTCGACCATTGAGCAATTCATAGGCCCGACACATCCTGCATCTTCCTTGGGCGACATGGATTTGTACGATTGGGGACTCGACAACCATGGATCACTTCAAATATGAATGCTCTGACCATTGTCGACCGTCCATATCGGCCCATTCTTCAATAGCTCTAGACCATAGGTAATTGCCTGCCAAGTTGATGAAGCATTACCTGCAAACACCGTACTCCCAAACAACCATTCCCACACCTAACCAAGTCTCAAAATTTGTAACATATGGAGTCTGCTTGGTTCTTACCCAAGTGCGCCCCGCCAAATCATGGGCGCACCAAAAAATATTGACGGACGATTCGGCCGTCTCATCTCTCCAATGAATTGACGCAAAAATAGAGAGGGATGCTGAGGTGGGTTGACACACCAAAACATTGGAGCCTATCCAAAAAAGACGCGAAGTCTTACATCAACTTCAGTATTTTGGCTGGGCAGGCGAGGTCTCCAATCCAAACAACCATGTGAAACTCTGCCAAGCACAATCTCTTTGCTGAGTCAGCCATTCACAAAGATCACCAGATAGGGAAAATTTTGAGGCAGCTGACGTGTCACCATTCGAGTAGTACCAACAGTTCTAGGTCACCACACGAATAAAAGAAACAGTTCTGAGTCACTGGCAGCCCGGCCGGTCACGGCAACGCTGAAGCGCATCTGCGCATGGCAGGCCGCGCATTCTACATGGGCGGGCAATCTCTCTCTGGAGCAAAACGCTGGCGAGTTAAGACCGACCCGGCCCAACCCAACCGAGGAACCCCAGGGCCATTCAGACGTCACCCCGCACGCCACGCACAAGCGACGACCCCTCCCTCCTCCGCCGCCGCCCTAGGGTTCCGGCGATGGCGCACGGCGGCCAGCCCCGCCGCGCCCCGGCCGCACGCCGCCCCAAGCCTTCCGCGTCCGCGCCCGCGCCCGCCGCCGACCGGAAGCGGAAGCGCGGCGCCGTCTTCAAGACTGCCACGCTCAAGAATCAGATTCGCTCCACCGAGCGCCTCCTCCGCAAGGTACAGGGCCCCTCCTCGCTCGCCTGTGGTTAATAAGCGATTAGTCGTGGAGTGCTCATGCTTGTCCTGGGTCGAGCAGTGGTTGATTACAAAGTCTGCTCAATTAAGTATCGGTTGCCCCTGCACTTGCTATCCTCATTTGGCTTGCGGTTGGCTGTGTTCAGTGCCCGCCCTAAGGATTTCAAGAGCTTAGTGCTGTAGCTGGATCGATGCTGGCTTTGGCACGGGTATGTGCAACGTTGCTTGAGAACTGTATTTAGCTCGAATGCTCGATACATCTGAAAAATGTCAGGAATAACATTTGATTGCTGTACTCCATTTGGAAGTATAGTCTGGGACTCTGGGTCGATGATGAGTGGTTTATTTTATCCAAGCTTAGCAGGTCGCCCTAATTATCTGAAAAACAAGTAGGATTTAGGTCACCACTCAGCAGTGATGGTGGAAAATTCACATCTATTCAAGGAATCATTACTTGTGCACTCGGTTGCCCCAAGATACGGTGATATGGGTACAGACACCGGTACTGCAGAATGGCATTTTTTTTCTTTCAAAAGTGCAGATATTGCGATATGTTTGCTCATATATAATAAATATTTTTAAAAATAGAAATTAATGGTTGTATGTAAACAGGACAGTTTAGGAATGCTAATAAGTTGATAGAAACATGAAAATGCACTGTAGATATGATTTTAGTTTTCTTCAGCCACTGCAACTTCAGTTTGAAGGCCACCGAAGAGTAGGGCCTGTCACATTTGGGCATGATCTGACCCCCTTATTGGATATCAAGCAAATCCATTTTGACTCTGTTGTAGCTTCCTTTGTCTTCCTGAGTACAATTCTTGCATCTGAATCGCGCAATTCCTCCACCTCCTGCACCTCCTTCTAAGATGTCCACGTGATTCCACAAAGGCCTGTTGCATATATATTTGCCGGCACATCCTAAAATAGTGTGAGGCATATACAACATTAGACAACAAGAAGACCAACTTCAGCAAGCAAAGGACAGAAAGGGTAAAGTCTCAACTGACCATGGCCAAGAAAATGTTGACTCTCTGGTTGGTTGGAGCCTGGGAGGAAATGCAGGAGCAGGAGGCGGTGCTCAAATTTGTTGGGTGGAGCAGCGGCTAGCTTGTTTTTCTCCAGTGCAGCGCCAGATGGGTGGAGAGGGAGCACTGGAAGCTGACCTCCTTCCTTGCATAGAGGCACTTAGGTCAAGGGGGAGGGATTAGGGGTGGCGGTGCTAATGGGGGAAGGAGTGACGGTTCTCAGATGCAGGGAGGGAACACCGAAGGCCGGCCTTCTTCTTGCTGGTGTGGCGGTGATCAGGTAGGGCAAGTGCGGCTCTCAGGTGGGCATGGGGGCCAGCGGGGTGTTCTGTATATAGTTGGGGTGGTGTAGGGTTTTTACGTATTCTGGAGAGGTATCACAGGCGTATTTTTTTTAAATAGAAATTCCTTTGATACGTACATATTTGTGCATACCTGAATGTATCCGAGTATCCGGACCTGATACACTGGTTTTGCGCATATCCATGTTTCCAGGCCTGGCATGCGTGATGTCTGATGTACATACATATGTTTTGATTCATACTAATCCAAATTAAGGAATCCATGCTCAAAGCTTTCCCAAACTGACAAGTTCTGGCAGACTTGGGGCCTCTTCCATATGTATCTGGTGCCATTTTGCAGAACACATATTAGCCTTAGCCCTACATACATTTGAGACCTGTATTGAGATGTTGCATATTTTATCTACAGGACCTTCCTCATGACATGAGGGTTGCTCAAGAGAAGAAATTGGAAGAACTAAAGAGACAGCAAGAGAAACAGACTCAAGAGGCCATGCAACGAACAATACAGTTGAGGGATAGAAAGATAAAGTTTTTTGGTCGGTGTTCTCTTACCTTTGTTTGTATTCGTTTCTAGTGTCCTTTGTGACTGTCTGCCTGTATGACCTTATGATTTTCTTGATGTGGGTATTCTAACTTCACAGAGAGGCGAAAGATTGAGAGGATGATAAGGCGTCTTGATAAACAGCAACGTTTAAATGCTGATGAGGCCAGCAACAAGTTGGCAACATTGCGAGAAGATCTTGAATATGTTAGAGTAAGCTTACTGAAGTTCTTTCTCTTGCTTTGTGAACCATTTTTTGGCATAGGATTTTGTATATTTATTTAGGACCAAGGACTATCCTTGGTCTCATTCATGGCTGGTACTTGTTCTAGAACCATTGAACCTCCTTTAATTTTCAGCTAAAGGTTATTTATCTTTGCTTGTGCAGTTTTTCCCAAAGAAAGAAAAATATTTCCCTTTATTCACCGGGGGTAATACACCAGATGTTGTGGAGAAAAGGAATACATGGCGTAAACAGATCAAGGAGAATCTCATCGCGGCTGCAGCAAATGGAAAGGACTTAGAAGGTACATGTTCCTCTTGATTAGCTTTCAATTATTGATTTATCTAGATTATGATTGCATCTTCAACCTTCATGTTTACATTGAAATATGTGCCACCTGTTGGCTAGATATCTACTGTCTAAACCACTAAATTTTGTTTTTGCATCACCCAACAGAGACAGCCAGTGACGATGACACCTTGGATGTGAGTGAAGATGATTTCTTTATGTCTGGAAGTTCAAGTGATGAAGAGGCAGATGATGAGCTTACCGATAAAAGTACAAAGTATGATTCACAACTCTTGGGCATTGTACTTGCTATTAGGTTCCCAGTGGTATATCATGCTATAAATTTGTTACTCTGTGAACATTACACGGGGTGACCAATTAATGTTTAGTTCGGCTTACATTATTGCATACAGTGTGTTAATGAAATTGGGTTATCCAAAAACTATCTGTGAGTAATCATGATATGTAAGTGAATCCATGCAATGTTGCTTTACTGCTGCAAAATATCCTATCTGGGTCTGCAAGATAGCATTTTTTTGTGACCGGACGATATTCCCATGGCAAATGTCATTATCAACTTAGTTTTGAAGTCAAGGGACAAGGCTGATTCCTGAAAAACAGGGTCTATAATCATTTCAGTAGTTGGTTGATGCTCATGCAGTTTGAATCATTTCATTTCGTGGTGGGAAAACATCATATTTTCTAATAAATTATTCCCCACAGATTTTCTCAGCCTGGACTGTAACCTTGTACTCCCTTCGTCCGGAAATACTTGTCGTAGAAATGGATACAAATGAATGTATCTAGAACTAAAATACATCTAGATACATCCATTCCTCGGACAAGTATTTCCGGACGGAGGGAGTATCTGTTTTGCCTTAACATCTTATGTTCAGTGACTTCATCACTACATAAATGTTGCATAGTAAGGAAAGATATTCTAATGCTTTTTCTTTCAGAGAACCTGGTGCTTCAGCTAGGGCAGCGTCTGGTATGTCGAGTGATGAAAAGAACCAGGTTGTTTTCTGCACTGCGTCTCCAGTCTTCCCAATCAGCTGTCACAATTTTGCTTCCTTATATTTAAGCCCACTACTGTGCAATGCAGCGGCAGAGAGATGCTCGAGTGCTTATGCCACCACCTCGCTCATTACCACCTAATAGAGCTAGATCTGCGGATAAACGTGCGGTGTCCAGCTCTAGCAATGCTTCGACCAGCACAAGCGGTAACTCATTCAAAAATAGGAGAGCATCCAATCTTTCTGGAGATCACAACAGCACTCTGAGTTCAAATTCTGATGCTCATAAGCCACGCCGCAAAAGGAGACCGAAGAAAAAGAAGCAGGTATAACTTTGCATACATGCTTTAGCCTTTGTACAGTAAGTCCTGATATCTATATATGACTGAGAATAACTCTGATGGTTTGAACCTAAAGGTTTTCTAGTCAGTGATGTGTGGTTATTTATCGTAAGTAGATATCCATAAGAACAGTTAGAATAATAAAATCTTACAAACATGAAGATAAATTTGTCCACATGGTGTGTGGGTGTGGTGCATGTATATGTATAACTGTAAGTTTGTTATGCTTGACTATTGTACACAAGTTGGTGGACGGTTTTATAGCAAGACTCAGATGTTGCATGCTCTGTTTTTGAGTCGCCGACTAATCGCCGATTAGTTGCCGACTAATCGCCAAGTCGTCGCGGCGTGGCTGGCTCGCGCAGGCGACTTGACTCAGGGAGCAAGTCGCGCGACTTGCGTGGCTCGCCGGTGACTTGGGGCGATTAGTCGCACGACTCGCTGGCTCGCGTGGCTTGCTGCTGTTGTATATGTGATCATGTGGGGACTGGGGAAGGAGGAGGACCGAAGGAAAGAGAGCGCAGGGTGGGCCATATATGTGCTCTGCTTAGATATAGTATATGAAAGAGAGCGCAGGGTGGGCTCTATATGTGCTCTGCTTAGATGTAGTATATTTTCTCTGTTGTATATGTGCTCTTCTGCTGCTGTAAAGGAGAATACTTAATAATACGGCGAAACATTTATACAAAACACCTATCCCGAGCACACGCAAGTATGTGCTCTGCTGCTCTATGTACTGTTGTGCCATGGCGACTTGGGGCGACTAATCAAGCCAAGTCGCTGACTCAAGCCAGCAAGCCACTAGCCGCAGCCTCGGCGACTTGGCTTGACTCGGCGACTCAAAAACCTTGGTTGCATGGTTATTTATGGCAAGTAGATGTCCATGAGAACAGTCATAGTAAGATCTAAGGAACATGAGGAGAAATCTTTGCACATGGTATGCGTGTGTGTCTTTATGTGTATAACTGTAAGTTGGTTATGCTTGACTATTTTACACAAGTTGGTGGACGGTTTTCTAGAGAGACTCAGATGTTGCATGGTTATTTATCCTAAGTTGATATACATAAAAACAGTCATGATAATAAAATCTTACAAACATGAAGAGAAATCTTTCCACATGGTGTCTGGGTGTGTAGCATGTATGTATGCGTATAACTGTAAGTTGGTTATGCTTGGACTTTTTACACACAAGTGGGGAAGCTATATCATTGGGAATAATATCTTAGTTGGTTACCTTTGTACCATTTGTCTGCCTGCGTACAACACCACCGATACCATGTCACCTTGTAGCCCTGTACTCAATATTATACAAAAGTCTCATGATGCTTGCTGCTGCTTGTCCATCTCAACAGGCATGAATGAATATTCCGATCCTCCAGAAGAGCAGAAACCAAGATCTGTTCCATCCCAAAGCGCGGCTTCATTCATGGCTCGTCGATTCGAAAAGGGAGAAAGAAACCCAGCAAAAGTGTGCCTGAGCAAGCAGTTGATTTTGTACGCTCGCTCTCTCTGATGTAAAATGAACCCTCCCCTTCCTCCCGTCGCCCCGCCCCCGTTTGTCTTACAGATACAGAACAACTTACCGTCGTAAACACCCGACATTGCTCGTTCTTATCCCTGAGTATGTCTTCAACTCTTTACAACTGGGTGCCAGCTCCATTCGGTGCTCCTGCCTGAAAGCCATGCTACACGCTCTCACCGTCTCCTTGCCGAGTATGGTCTGCTAGTCTGCGGTCTGTGGGGTGTGGACCTGCCTGCCTGCCCACCGCTGGGATCCCATGACCTGGTAACGCGTGATGCCGCTGCACTGTTGTCTCCCCACTGTCTGGTCCGCATCTGTATCACCATCATCATCATGCATGGCATGGTTCATGTGGGTCTAGTGCCCCTTGTCCGTAGCTAGCCATAGCCTGTAAGAAGAATGTTCAACCTTACCCTCTCGCAATCAAGCGCCCTTGTTTTCTACCGGGCATGTGTAGTACAGTAGAGGAGTACAATGTTACTTACTGGGGTAGTACATCGGGCAGCTACGCTTCCTTATCAATTTGGTTGCTCGTGCAGCCATGGCCCTGGAGGATTGGGGGTGGAGGTCCCGGTTATGCTGTGTGTGACGTACGTTGCAGACTTGCAGTGACTCCTCTACATTCGTATGCAGCGACTCCTCTACGTCCGTGCCGCTGCCCGGAGCAGGGACTCCGGGATTTGTGCGTGTTATCCATTTGCAAAACAAAAGAAAAACGAGTCGCCTTGGCAGAAATCGTCGTCGCTGATGAGATGGGATGTTTGTGTTTGATTTCATTCAGATCGATGTGGTTTATGTGTACTGTTCTTGGAAGGAATATGTCCACAGGAAAAGAGAAGGGAGAAGTGGTACGGAAGGAGAAGGGAAAAGCGAGGGGAATGCCTGGCAATGGCGCCACAGGGGGAAGGAATATGATGAAACATCGCTTCTTGATCGGACGTGTCCTGGGATGGACAGTTCACGCGCCACCACCACTACCAGTTCGATATGACTCGTGTCATCATCAGCAGACACAAAGCAAAAATGTATACTCATCTTTGAGGGATGAATAGACCACCAAATTTGGAGCTTAATCTCACTCTCATTTTACGATCCGTGTCCCAGTTCCTCAGCGGTACAAAAGATTAGATTAACTACAAACTAAGCATCTACACACAAGTTCTTTCTTACTGCATGGCTGCCTGAACCTCTGACTGTACACCAGTACATGCATGTACCTACTACTAGTACAACAAAACAGTACCGCTGCTGCCGGCCGGCCTGGCCGCCGGAGCGCGCGCGCCTGTGAGTCCTGGACCCAGCCTCGCGTTCGTACCGAGTACATGGATCGAGTACTTCACATGCCAGGCGCGTGCCCGCGTAACCCGGCCTCCGTCGCCGTTCACCCATGGCCTGATCATGCATCTGGCCCATGCGTGCGTCCTTCTCCTGATCATGTGCCACGGCCGGTTTCCATCATCTCCAGATTGCTTCATGTATGTATGTGTGCTTGATCGTGTCCTTTTCATCATCGTCATCATCGTGCTTCGGAGCTTCTCATTATCCTCAGCCTCTTGCAGGAGGAGATGAACATGCTGCAGAACCAGACGAACAACCGCTCGTTAGTTAGACTCAGGTTCTAGCTATTGCAGCACGTAGATCCACACCAAAGATCGGCGTTGGTCGGTTGGTATGCAAATTAAGATGGATGGAGGTTGGCGTGCTTACTCCCACGGGACGTCGCCGGCGAGCATGAGGTCGCCGTCCTTGTCCTCGTACGCCATGGCGAACTGGCCGTTGTCCGGCGAGGGGCCGGAGCAGGAGGAGAAGCAGCCGAAGAGCGCGTCCAGCGCGGCCCGCAGCTCCCCGTACCCCCCGTACGTCCGCAGGTCCACCTTGCGCAGGTACGGTGCCCCGTCCATGCTCACCTTCACGTAGAGGCCCCCTCTCTGCCCGGCCTCTCCGGCGCCCTTACTCTCCTTCGCCGCCGACGCCGACGCCGACTGGAACGTGCTCTTCCGGTACGCCCCCACCGGCGGCCACCCAACCACCTGAACCCTGCAAGCACAAATCATGCATACGAACCCATTAGCTCTCCTGCAAGCAACTAATCGCGGTTAACATATGCACGGCGTGTGGCGGCCGGCGCTTACTTGGAAGCCGGTGCGGCGTCGTGGTCGTCGGTCCCGGAGGCCTCGCTCGTGGCCGCCGCCGCCACTGTCGACGACGACCGCTTCTTCTGCGAGCCGAACGCCGCGTCGCCGCCGCTGCCCGGCGGGCCGAGACGCAGCTCCGCGTCGATGATCTCCATGGACGGACGTGCGAACTCGCCTCGCGTACGTCGCCGGCAAAAAAGATCGCTGGAAAATGAGAAGTGCGTGAGGCTTGGGTAGCGTAGCGTGTGGTTGAGGTTGAGGTGCGGACGTTGCTTCGCTTGGGTTGCGCGGCTGCCCCCGCATATATAGCGCGGGAGGATGGCAGCCGCGCCGGGTTGGTGCTGGGTGGCTGGCTGGAGTGGCTGGTGGTTGCGTGCCGGGCTGCTCTCACACGCTCGCGAGGACAGGGATGGGTGGGCCGGGGGGACAGCGAGGGAGGTGCTGTGTCTGGGCCCGGGCAGACAGGCGGGCCCGGGAGTAATGGACCGGGTCGGGGCAGATTCCCAGCGGTGCCTGGTGGCGGGCCCCCGGCCTGTCTGGCACATGCGGCGGGGCCCGGCTGCCGGTGTGGTGGGACTGTGGCACACGTACGTACGTGTCGCGCGCGGCTCCGCCAGTGTGGATGGAGTCGAGTCTGGTCTTCACGGTCACGGCGAGCCACGGTCATGCATGTCACGATCAACGTACGCACGTACGATGCCGGCAAGTTAACTGTACCACAGTAGTTTTTTCAAAAATAAATAAATAACTGTACTAGTACGGGGTTACCCAGGTAAAAAAAGGTGACACTGGCACGTAGCAGTACGTACTTTGTTGGGCAGCTGATCACCTTTTTTCCTACCCTGCTTAATTAGGCTGTAATTATGATGCATGCGAGGACGCGCACGCTGCATGCATGTATAGTGCACTAGTAGACACAATGATCTCTTATATAGTTTTACTTTCCGTGGTTCAAACAGTTGATGGAGAGGCAGCTGATGATGCCGATGGACGTAGCCATGACCTCTTCCACCGTCCCGGCCTTGGCTCTTCTCTCCACCTGACACGGCGAACATGCCACCAAAAACCCGCTTGCTTGCTCGACCCAAACTTGTGACCCGATGAAGCAACGACAACGCGAGGGCACGGTCCAATCCTGCCTGATACGGTGACAGTCTAGGCAAACATTGTGAGCAGCCATACACAGACGCAGGGACGCATATGCATGCATATCACCGGCCAGCTTTCGTGCGCGCGGGGGTTGCCCAACGGACCCAGACAAGACGGCGAGCTGGCGAGGCACGCAAGCGAGGCCCATGCAAGTCTCGCCCGCTCTCGATCGCATGCATGCATGCATGCACCGCCAATAATAAACAAACCGACGCATATGCACGCACATCTCGTGCCGCGGCCGTCGACCCGATCCGGTAGGGGGGGCGGCCACGCCTTTCCCGCTGGGGCCGCGGGTCGTTGCCTGTCCCCTCCCCCCCACTCGTGATCGCGTTCACGCCCGCGGCCAACCGGCCAGCTAGCCACTCACCCAAGCTGGCCCGGCCGATCTGATTCCCTGGAGTTAGTGGCTTGCTTGTATGATTCTGGAAAATCGATCGCCTGCCACTTTGTCGCGCAGGGAAATCATCTAGTATGTGCGTTACGGCAAAGAAAGACCAGCTGAATGAAAAAAAAAATGCTTCCTATTGCAAAGTAATAATAATGGCTTAAAAAGTCTTACAGTATTACTTAACAGATGAGGGAGCACATAGGTTAGAAAGTTTAGGCGCGCCGCGAAGTACATATGGTTCCTCCTGGAGGGTAGTTTTATAGCCTGATACTTCCTCCGTTTCTAAATATAAGTCTTTGTAGAGATTCCACTAGGTAGACTACGTACGGAGCAAAATGGATGAATCTATACTTAAAATGCATCTATATACATCCGTATGTGGTTCATAGTGGAATCTCTACAAAGACTTATATTTTGGAACGGAGGGAGTATTAGAAAAAAACTATAAATAAAGAGTGGATGAGCTCTCGGCTCAATGGTCAGGGTGTAGTGTTGCCACCCAGCCGGCGCGGGTTCAAAACTTGGTTCTTACACCGGGTCTCACATCTTCTTCTTTAATAAAAATCAGTAGGGGCTTCTCCCCCTACTGGTCGAGTTTTTTCTTAAAAGAAAAAGAAAATGTAGTGCATTGAGAGCATCTACAACCATGATGGGCTAATATCAATACCCAATAGTTCGCGGACATGCGTGGTCAATGACCGGATGCGTTTGTTTTGATCCTTCATTTATGCATGTATGCAACTGTTATGGACGCATTCGGATTCCCCCTCTCAATTAGGGTTCGGGCATAATCGGGTAATGAGGAAAGTTACACAGGAAAACAGGAAATGGTTGGGTTCTTCTGTTTGCTTGACGACCTCTTCCTTGCTCGATCTTCCTTCATGTAGCTGGCTCCTGCTGTGCTTTGTTTCTCCTTCCTTTGGGCCTCGAATTCCCGTGCCGATCTTTGGTTGCACCTTGTCGCCTTGGGCCGTCGCCCTGGACCGCCCAGGACATGACATCAACCATGTCCATCACATCCTCCTCAAATTGTCCAGTCAAATGCATGTGATTGATGGGAATGGAGAGAGAAAGAGAAAACAAAGATTAAAGAAAGAGAAAAAGTGGTCCGGGTGGGTCACATCCTACATGGAGGGCTGCCTGGACATCCCTATATCCTCACCATATTTGCTGTGGATATGAAGATTTGTGGACAGCCCGGTCATTTGTGGACAAAGTAGGGGGTCCGGTTGGGTGACTTTTTATCTTCTTTCTCTTGTTCGGACAGTGCTCGAACAATCCCTTGGTGTCCAATGGGACATTTTGGGGGTCCGGGTTGTAGATACTCTAAACAACCTTGGTTGACGTGCGGCGATTTGCCTCCTGAGCTCATCTACTCCCGGCTCCCGCCATGAACAGTAAAATCAAAACAAATACTAGAAAATCCAAAAAAATCCTTTTTTTTCCACATGGAAGATGTTTCAGGGCGTGAGATCCGTCCGCACGCCTTGAATCATCATCCATGGAAAAATCAAATATTTTTTTTGAATTTCTTTAGTATCCCCTCCCCCCTCCGCGCCAATTGCATATGTACAATGTTGTCACACATTTCAAAGTAGATAAATAACGATGCCCTGTTTATAATCATGTGCGATATCTAAACATTATGTACACTTTTAAAAACACAGCCATGTGTGATGCCGATGCCATCTTATTTATTCGTATGTAGAATCTCAGTGTGAAGTTGCATCGCATCTATTTGCCACAAAATTTCTGCAATATGTCATCTTTTAATTGTAGCGCCGCATCATCTTAATGCTCACATGGCACTGCATGATACTACTTGCCAACAATGTTTCAGTGGGGAGGCCTCAGAATGATTAGTCATTTATTTTTCAACTTGGCATTTTTTTCTTAACACCCCCCTGTTGGAGATCGTTGCAGAAATTAAAAAATTTCTACGCATCACCAAGATCAATCTATGGAGTTTACTAGCAACGAGAGGGGAGTGCATCTTCATACCTTTGAAGATCGCGATGCGGAAGCGTTGCAAGAACGCGGTTGGAGGAGTCGTACACGTAGCGATTCAGATCGCGGCAGAATCCGATCCAAGCACCGAACAACGGTGCCTCCGCGTTCAACACACGTGCAGCCCGGTGACGTCTCCCGCGCCTTGATCCAGCAAGGAGGAGGGAGAGGTTGAGGAAGAAGGCTCCAACAGCAGCACGACGGCGTGGTGGTGGTGGAGTGTCAGTTCTCCGGCAGGGCTTCGCCAAGCTCACGCGGAGGAGGAGAGGTGTTGGGGAGGGGAGGGGCTGCGCCTTGGATGTGGTGCGGCTGCCCTCCCACCCCCCTCTATTTATAGGGGCAAGAGAGAGGGGGGCCGGCCCCCTCCAGATGGATCTAGAGGGGGGGGGGGGGCGGCGGCCAAGGGGGGAGGCTTGCCCCCCAAGCCAAAGGGGGGCGCCCCCTCCAGGGTTTCCCCCAACCCTAGGCGCATGGGCCCTAGGGGGGTTTGGCGCCCAGCCCACCTAGGGGCTGGTTCCCCTCTATATTCAGCCCGTAGGGCCCTCCGGGGCAGGTGGACCCTCCCGGTGGACCCCCGGAACCCTTTCGGTGGTCCCAGTATACAATACCGATATACCCCCGAACACTTCCGGCGACCGAGTAAGGACTTCCCATATATAAATCTTCGTCTCCGGACCATTCCGGAACTCCTCGTGACGTTCGGGATCTCATCCGGGACTCCGAACAACATTCGGTAATCACATACAAACCTTCCTTATAACCCTAGTGTCATCGAACCTTAAGTGTGTAGACCCTACGGGTTCGGGAATCATGCAGACATGACAGAGACACCTCTCTAGCCAATAACCAACAGCGGGATCTGGATACCCATGTTGGCTCCCACACGTTCCACGATGATCTCATCGGATGAACCAGGATGTCGAGGATTCAAGCAATCCCGTATACAATTCCCTTTGTCAATCGGTACGTTACTTGCCCGAGATTCGATCGTCGGTATCCCAATACCTCGTTCAATCTCGTTACCGGCAAGTCACTTTACTCGTTCCGTAATGCATGATCCCGTGACCAACTACTTGGTCACATTGAGCTCATTATGATGATGCATTACCGAGTGGGCCCAGAGATACATCTCCGTCATACGGAGTGACAAATCCCAGTCTCGATCCGTGCCAACCCAACAGACACTTTCGGAGATACCTGTAGTGCACCTTTATAGCCACCCAGTTACGTTGTGACGTTTGGTACACCCAAAGCATTCCTACGACATTCGGGAGTTGCACGATCTCATGGTCTAAGGAAATGATACTTGACATTAGAAAAGCTTTAGCAAACGAACTACACGATCTAGTGCTATGCTTAGGATTGGGTCTTGTCCATCACATCATTCTCCTAATGATGTGATCCCGTTATCAATGACATCCAATGTCCATGGTCAGGAAACCGTAACCATCTATTGATCAACGAGCTAGTCAACTAGAGGCTCACTAGGGACATGTTGTGGTCTATGTATTCACACATGTATTACGATTTCCGGATAACACAATTACAACATGAACAATAGACAATTATCATGAACAAGGAAATATAATAATAACCATTTTATTATTGCCTCTAGGGCATATTTCCAACAGTCTCCCACTTGCACTAGAGTCAATAATCTAGTTACATTGTGATGAATCGAACACCCATAGAGTTCTGGTGTTGATCATGTTTTGCTCGTGGAAGAGGTTTAGTCAACGGATCTGCGACATTCAGGTCCGTATGCACTTTACAAATATCTATGTCTCCATCTTGAACATTTTCACGAATGGAGTTGAAGCGACGCTTAATATGCCTGGTCTTCTTGTGAAACCTGGGCTCCTTGGCCAGGGCAATAGCTCCAGTGTTGTCACAGAAGAGAGTCATCGGGCTCGACGCATTGGGGATAACTCCTAGGTCGGTAATGAACTCCTTCATCCAGATTGCTTCATGTGCTGCCTCCGAGGCTGCCATGTACTCCGCTTCACATGTAGATCCCGCCACGACGCTTTGCTTGCAACTGCACCAGCTGACTGCCCCACCATTCAAAATATACACATATCCGGTTTGTGACTTAGAGTCATCCAGATCTGTGTAGCTAGCGTCGACGTAACCCTTTACGACGAGCTCTTCGTCACCTCCATAAACGAGAAACATATCCTTAGTCCTTTTCAGGTACTTCAGGATATTCTTGACCGCTGTCCAGTGTTCCATGCCGGGATTACTTTGGTACCTTCCTACCAAACTTATGGCAAGGTTTACATCAGGTCTGGTACACAGCATGGCATACATAATAGACCCTATGGCCGAGGCATAGGGGATGGCACTCATCTTTTCTCTATCTTCTGCTGTGGTCGGGCATTGAGCCGTGCTCAATCTCACACCTTGCAATACAGGCAAGAACCCCTTCTTGGACTGATCCATATTGAACTTCTTCAATATCTTGTCAAGGTACGTGCTTTGTGAAAGACCAATGAGGCGTCTTGATCTATCTCTATAGATCTTGATGCCTAATATATAAGCAGCTTCTCCAAGGTCCTTCATTGAAAAACACTTAGTCAAGTAGGCCTTTATGCTTTCCAAGAATTCTATATCATTTCCCATCAATAGTATGTCATCCACATATAATATGAGAAACGCTACAGAGCTCCCACTCACTTTCTTGTAAACACGGGCTTCTCCATAAGTCTGCGTAAACCCAAACGCTTTGATCATCTCATCAAAGCGAATGTTCCAACTCCGAGATGCTTGCACCAGCCCATAGATTGAGCTTTGGAGCTTGCACACCTTGTCAGCATTCTTAGGATCGACAAAACCTTCTGGCTGCATCATATACAATTCTTCCTTAAGGAAACCATTAAGGAATGCCGTTTTGACGTCCATTTGCCATATCTCATAATCATAGAACGCGGCAATTGCTAGCATGATTCAGACGGACTTCAGCTTCGCTACGGGTGAGAAAGTCTCATCGTAGTCAACCCCTTGAACTTGTCGATAACCCTTAGCGACAAGCCGAGCCTTATAGATGGTCACATTACCATCCGCGTCTGTCTTCTTCTTAAAGATCCATTTATTTTCTATGGCTCGCCGATCATCGGGCAAGTCAGTCAAAGTCCATACTTTGTTTTCATACATGGATCTTCTCTCGGATTTCATGGCTTCAAGCCATTTGTCGGAATCCGGGCCCGCCATCGCTTCTTCATAGTTCGAAGGTTCACCATTGTCTAACAACATGATTTTCAGGACAGGGTTACCGTACCACTCTGGTGCGGAACGTGTCCTTGTGACCTACGAAGTTCAGTAGTAACTTGATCCGAAGTTCCTCGATCATCATCATTAACTTCCTCTCCAGTTGGCACCGCAGAAACATTTTCCTGCGCTGCGCTACTCTCCGGTTCGAGAAGAGTCATTTCATCAAGTTCCACTTTCCTCCCACTTACTTCTTTCGAGAGAGACTCTTTCTCTAGAAAGGATCCATTCTTGGCGACAAAGATCTTGCCTTCGGATCTGAGGTAGAAGGTATACCCAATAGTTTCCTTAGGGTATCCTATGAAGACGCATTTTTCCGACTTGGGTTCGAGCTTTTCAGGTTGAAGTTTCTTGACATAAGCATCGCATCCCCAAACTTTCAGAAATGACAGCTTAGGTTTCTTCCCAAACCATAATTCATACAGCGTCGTCTCAACGGATTTCGACGGAGCCCTATTTAAAGTGAATGCGGCAGTCTCTACAGCATATCCCCAAAATGATAGCGGTAGGTCGGTAAGAGACATCATAGATTGCACCATGTCCAACAGAGTGCGATTACGACGTTCGGACACACCATTACGCTGAGGTGTTCCAGGCGGCGTGAGTTGTGAAACAATTCCACATTTCCTTAAGTGCGTGCCAAATTCATGACTCAAATATTCTCCCCCACGATCTGATCGTAAGAACTTTATTTTCCTGTCACGTTGATTCTCAACCTCACTCTAAAATTCCTTGAACTTTTCAAAAGTCTCAGACTTGTGTTTCATTAAGTAGACATACCCATATCTACTTAAGTCATCAGTGAGGGTGAGAACATAACGATAACCACCGCGAGCCTCAACGCTCATTGGACCGCACACATCAGTATGTATGATTTCCAATAAGTTGGTTGCTCGCTCCATTGTTCCAGAGAACGGAGTCTTGGTCATTTTGCCCATGAGGCATGGTTCGCACGTGTCAAATGATTCATAATCAAGAGACTCCAAAAGTTCATCTGCATGGAGTTTCTTCATGCGTTTGACACCAATGTGACCAAGGCGGCAGTGCCACAAGTATGTGGGACTATCATTATCAACCTTACATCTTTTGGCATTCACACTATGAATATGTGTAACATCACGTTCGAGATTCAATAAGAATAAACCATTGACCAGCGGGGCATGACCATAAAACATATCTCTCATATAAATAGAACAACAATTATTCTCAGATTTAAATGAGTAGCCATCTCGCATTAAACGAGATCCAGATACAATGTTCATGCTCAAAGCTGGCACTAAATAACAATTATTGAGGTTTAAAACTAATCCCGTAGGTAAATGTAGAGGTAGCGTGCCGACGGCGATCACATCGACCTTGGAACCATTCCCGACGCGCATCGTCACCTCGTCCTTCGCCAGTCTCCGCTTATTCCGCAGCTCCTGTTTTGATTTACAAATATGAGCAACCGCACCGGTATCAAATACCCAGGAGCTACTACGAGCGCTGGTAAGGTACACATCAATAACATGTATATCACATATACCTTTGGTATTGCCGGCCTTCTTATCCGCTAAGTAGTTGTGGCAGTTCCGCTTCTAGTGACCGTTTCCCTTGCAATAAAAGCACTCAGTCTCAGGCTTGGGTCCATGCTTTGGCTTCTTCCCGGCAACTGGCTTACCGGGCGCGACAACCCCCTTGTCGTCCTTCTTGAAGTTCTTCTTACCCTTGCCTTTCTTCAAACTAGTGGTTTTATTGACCATCAACACTTGATGTTCCTTTTTGATCTTCACCTCCGCTGATTTCAGCATCGAATATACCTCAGGAATGGTCTTTTCCATCCCCTGCATATTGAAGTTCATCACAAAGCTCTTGTAGCTAGGTGGGAGCGACTGAAGGATTCTGTCAACGACCGCGTCATCCGGGAGATTAACTCCCAGCTGAGACAAGCGGTTGTGCAACCCAGACATTTTGAGTATGTGTTCGCTGACGGAACTATTCTCCTCCATCTTACAACTGTAGAACTTGTCGGAGACTTCATATCTCTCGACCCGGGCATGAGCTTGGAAAACCATTTTCAGCTCTTGGAACATCTCATATGCTCCGTGCTGCTCGAAACGCTTTTGGAGCCCCGGTTCTAAGCTGTAAAGCATGCCGCACTGAACCAGGGAGTAATCATCAACACGTGTTTGCCAGGCGTTCATAACGTCTTGGTTTGCTGGGACGGGTGCTTCAACTAGCGGTGCTTCCAGGACATATGCTTTCTTGGCAGCTATGAGGATGATCCTCAAGTTCCGGACCCAGTCCGTATAGTTGCTACCATCGTCTTTCAGCTTGGTTTTCTCTAGGAACGCGTTGAAGTTGAGGTTGACATTAGCGTGGGCCATTTGATCTACAAGACATATTGTAAAGGTTTTAGACTAAGTTCATGATAATTAAGTTCATCTAATCAAATTATTAATGAACTCCCACTCAGACAGACATCTCTCTAGTCATCTAAGTGATACATGATCCGAGTCAACTAGGCCGTGTCCGATCATCACGTGAGACGGACTAGTCATCATCGGTGAACATCTTCATGTTGATCGTATCTGCTATACGACTCATGCTCGACCTTTCGGTCTCTTGTGTTCTGAGGCCATGTCTGTACATGCTAGGCTCGTCAAGTCAACCTAAGTGTATTGCGTGTGTAAATCTGGCTTACATCCGTTGTATGCGAACATTAGAACCTATCACACCCGATCATCACGTGGTGCTTGGAACAATGAACCTTCGCAATGGTGCATAGTTAGGGGGAACAATTTCTTGAAATTTTAGCGAGGGATCATCTTATTTACGCTACCGTCGTTCTAAGCAAATAAGATGTAAAACATGATAAACATCACATTCAATCAAATAGTGACATGATATGGCCAATATCATTTTTGCTCCTTTTGATCTCCATCTTCGGGGCGCCATGATCATCATCGTCACCGGCATGACACCATGATCTCCATCATCGTGTCTTCATGAAGTTGTCTCGCCAACTATTACTTCTACTACTATGGCTAATGGTTAGCAATAAAGTAAAGTAATTACATGACGTTCCAGTTGACACGCAGGTCATAAATAAATTAAGACAACTCCTATGGCTCCTGCCGGTTGTCATACTCATCGACATGCAAGTCGTGATTCCTATTACAAGAACATGATCAATCTAATACATCACATATATCATTCATCACATCCTTCTGGCCATATCGCATCACATGACACTTGCTGCAAAAACAAGTTAGACGTCCTTTAATTGTTGTTGCAAATTTTTACGTGGCTGCTATAGGTTTGTAGCAACAACGTTTCTTACCTACGCCAAAACCACAACGTTATATGCCAATTTCTATTTACCCTTCATAAGGACCCTTTTCATCGAATCCGATCCGACTAAAGTGGGAGAGACAGACACCTGCTAGTCACCTTATGCAACTAGTGCATGTCAGTCGGTGGAACCTGTCTCACGTAAGCGTACGTGTAAGGTCGGTCCGGGCCGCTTCATCCCACGATGCCGCCGAATCAAGATAAGACTAGTAACGGCAAGTAAATTGACAAAATCGACGCCCACAACAACTTGTGTTCTACTCATGCATAGAAACTACACATAAACCTGGCTCTGATACTACTGTTAGGGATCGTTGCAGAAATTAAAAATTTTCTACGCATCACCAAGATCAATCTATGGAGTTTACTAGCAACGAGAGGGGAGTGCATCTTCATACCTTTGAAGATCGCGTTGCGGAAGCGTTGCAAGAACGCGGTTGGAGGAGTCGTACACGTAGCGATTCAGATCGCGGCAGAATCCGATCCAAGCACCGAACAACGGTGCCTCTGCGTTCAACACACGTGCAGCCCGGTGACGTCTCCCGCGCCTTGATCCAGCAAGGAGGAGGGAGAGGTTGAGGAAGAAGGCTCCAACAACAGCACGACGGCGTGGTGGTGGTGGTGGAGTGTCAGTTCTCCGGCAGGGCTTCGCCAAGCTCACGCGAAGGAGGAGAGGTGTTGGGGAGGGGAGGGGCTGCGCCTTGGATGTGGTGCGGCTGCCTTCCCACCCCCCTCTATTTATAGGGGCAAGAGAGAGGGGGGCCGGCCCCCTCCAGATGGATCTAGAGGGGGGGCGGCGGCCAAGGGGGAGGCTTGCCCCCCAAGCCAAAGGGGCGGCGCACCCTCCAGGGTTTCCCCCAACCCTAGGCGCATGGGCCCTAGGGGGGTTTGGCACCCAGCCCACCTAGGAGCTGGTTCCCCTCTATATTCAGCCCATAGGGCCCTCCGGGGCAGGTGGACTCTCCCGGTGGACCCCCGGAACCCTTTCGGTGGTCCCGGTATACAATACTGATATATCCCCGAACACTTCCGGCGACCGAATAAGGACTTCCCATATATAAATCTTCGTCTCCGGACCATTCCGGAACTCCTCGTGACATCCGGGATCATATCCGGGACTCCGAACAACATTCGGTAATCACATACAAACCTTCCTTATAACCCTAGCGTCATCGAACCTTAAGTGTGTAGACCCTACGGGTTCGGGAATCATGCAGACATGACAGAGACACCTCTCTAGCCAATAACCAACAGCGGGATCTGGATACCCATGTTGGCTCCCACACGTTCCATGATGATCTCATCGGATGAACCACGATGTCGAGGATTCAAGCAATCCCGTATACAATTCCCTTTGTCAATCGGTACGTTACTTGCCCGAGATTCGATCGTCGGTATCCCAATACCTCGTTCAATCTCGTTACCGGCAAGTCACTTTGATCCCGTGACCAACTACTTGGTCACATTGAGCTCATTATGATGATGCATTACCGAGTGGGCCCAGAGATACATCTCCGTCATACGAAGTGACAAATCCCAGTCTCGATCCGTGCCAACCCAACAGACACTTTCGGAGATACCTGTAGTGCACCTTTATAGCCACCCAGTTACGTTGTGACGTTTGGTACACCCAAAGCATTCCTACGGCATTCGGGAGTTGCACGATCTCATGGTCTAAGGAAATGATACTTGACATTAGAAAAGCTTTAGCAAACGAACTACACGATCTAGTGCTATGCTTAGGATTGGGTCTTGTCCATCACATCATTCTCCTAATGATGTGATCCCGTTATCAATGACATCCAATGTCCATGGTCAGGAAACCGTAACCATCTATTGATCAACGAGCTAGTCAACTAGAGGCTCACTAGGGACATGTTGTGGTCTATGTATTCACACATGTATTACGATTTCCGGATAACACAATTACAACATGAACAATAGACAATTATCATGAACAAGGAAATATAATAATAACCATTTTATTATTGCCTCTAGGGCATATTTCTAACATCCCCCCGCGCCACATGTCGGAAGATGTCAATCCAGAGAAACGCCCCCCCTCCCCCCCGCGCCACATGTCGGAAGATGTCAACCCAGAGAAACGGATGCACTCGGCATGCTTGTTGAAGACAGTAGCGCGTAAGCATGCGAGGTTGGACGCATTGAGGGTCACAGAGCACACATAGTTAGGATTAAAGGTGGAGGGTGTCCCAGGATAGGAAGCGGTGGTCTAGATGGTTTATTCAGCGGTAATGTTTGCCTTTCGACAACACAGACGATGGAGAGGGGAGTGGGGGCAGTGAAGAGAGTTTGCTTTTTTTTGAGACAAGTGAAGAGAGTTTGCTGGAGGCACCTCATCGACAATGTGCTTGCCAAAGCCGGTCCATAGGTCTGGTAAACAGGCCCTGGGCTCCGAGGATGGAGGCCCCCGTCCAACCTCATAGAGACCAATACACTACACTGCAATACCGTTATTGTAATAAAGAGACCAGTGCATACCTACTCCCTTCTCCTATAATATAAGACACTTTTTGACACTACACTAGTATAAAAAAGCATCTTATATTATGGACGGAGGGAGTAGAAAATATATACCCAATTAACTGGAGTAAGTTCACTCCACAAACCACTAGCACACTAACAAACGTATCTGATAGGCAGTGAATAGCTTAGTTAGGCTGTTAGTTTCTCTGAGATGAATGTCCTACAAGTTGTAATTAAGGCTCTTAGCTTGAGAGATTATATGTCAATACTAAATATAAACCACAAACATGTATCAATGGATTATTGAACCCTATGTAACATGTGAGAAATATTTGACCCAACAAGATAAATAATGTAGGAACCTAATGATTCGATGACAAGCTCATCATGAACATTTAACATACTCTAATTTTTATTTATAAATACCTAATCATAAACCACAAAGCGCCATCAGATATTTCCACCAAGGTATGTGAGGACATACGCAGAGATATATACAATATGTTAATGGGAGTATCACAGATTAACCACAAAATCATGTAATTTGTATTTTTATTTTTCTTGCAAATTATGAGGTTTGGGTGTAAATATATTTAGGACACAATGTATCAAAAATAAATAAAACTTTAACTACATTAACTACAAATAGAATCAAATTTAGCACATTGCATTCACATTTTTAGTGTACATAAAAATGTAGCATAAAGAAGATTATTATTGATATCCAACACTACTATCGTCTAGTTAATCTTCATAAATCATTTATCAAAATTACTCATACATAGATATAAAATTTTAGTATAAGCATTTAATTTATTTAAGTATATTAGCAAATTAGGCGTGCATCACTCAATAGATCGGATGTATTTCCAGCTTTAAGAAAGCACCGTTCATAAAGTGCTGGAACACAGATATGTATAACTTTGTTGCAACATTGTTCAGAGCATATATTAATGTAAAGAGGATCAAGCGCGAAGATCGAGCGCAGAGGAGTGCGGGGTCGAGCGACTGAGGAAGAGATTGAGCGGGGGCTCAGGATGCTGTCGGGTAGGAGGAGAAGTGGAGTTGAGGACCCAATTGCGTCTTCTGCCGGCGACGCAGGGGTGGATGTGCAAAAACAAAAACGGTAGGTGGGTTTCGCCTTCGGGTACGTGTGATTGGAGGCGTGACGGGGAACCAAATCCCTGTTGAGCAAGCTACCTTATCCACTCAACTCTGTAAATATTTTGGGCACACTAGTCAAGAGATTTTATTTGGGCTGTCCCAAGAATGAGATGCATGGTTGGTTCGTTCCGGCTGTTTCATTCGGGAATTTTTGTATATTTTCCACACTTTTTTCTTTTGATATTTGCATATTTGGCACATGACCACCACATATCAATGTGGGAAATAGGCAATTTGCAAAAAGTGTGGCAAATCCCCCGTTTCATTCACTCGCTGTGTTTGTTTCATTTTTTTTTGCTAGGTGGGTTCTTTTTGGTGGAATTGTTAGGGCCCTTTTCCATTTATTAGTTTTGTGTGTGTGAAATGGGGGCAAAAGTTTTGCTCCAATCTATTAATTAAGAGGAGTTGTTCGACAAGAATTAAAATGGAAAAGAAGTGCAAATAAGCCTACTCTCGGGCATAAGGGTATCTCCAACGGTGACCCACAAACCGAACACCGCATTCGTCCGTGGACATGGGGTCCCAGTTCGCCAACACGGATGCGAGAGCCGGCCATCCAACGCTACCCACGTACATTTTAACCACTATTTAAACAAACCGGACGGATTACATGCAAATCAGATGATTTCCATATAAACCGGACGAAAACATTTACATTTCAGGCATATTTTAACTAAACTATTGATGACCCACAAGTATAGGGGATCAATCGTAGTCCTTTCGATGAGTAAAGTCGAACCCAACAAGGAGCAGAAGAAAATGACAAGTAGTTTTCAGTAAGGTATTTTCTGCATGCACTGAAATAGTTGGTAACAGGTAGTTTGATAGCAAGATAATTTGTAACGAGCAAGTAACGGTAACGGTAAATAAAGTACAGCAAGGTAGCCCAATCCTTTTGTGGCAAAGGACAGGCCAAAACGGTTTCTTATAATAAGCAAAACGTTCATGAGGGCACATGGGGATTTCATCTAGTTACATTTATCATGTTTGTTGTATTTACGTTCGCTACTTTGATAATTTGATATGTGGGTGGACCGGTGCTTGGGTGCTGTTCTTATTTAAACAAACCTCCCACTTATGATTAACCCTCTCGCAAGCATCCGCAACTACGAGAAAAATATTAAGATAAAATCTAACCATAATATTAAACATCTGGATCCAAATCGGTCTCTTACGAAGTAGCGCATAAACTAGGGTTTAACCTTCTGTCACTCTAGCAACCCATCATCTAATAACTACTCCACAATGAATTCCCCTAGGCCTAAAGATGGTGAAGTGACATGTAGTTGAGGTTCACATGACATCACTAAGGGAATCACAACATACATATCATCAAAATATCAAACACATATCAAGTTCACATGATTACTTGCAACATAACTTCTCCCGTGACCTCAAGAACTAAAGTAACTACTCACAAATGATATTCATGCTCAAGATCAGAGGGGTATTAAATAGCATACTGGATCTGAACATATAATCTTCCACCAAATAAACCATATAGTAATCAACTACAAGATGTAATCAACACTACTAGTCACCCACAAGTACCAATTTAAGGTTCCGATACAAAGATTGAACACAAGAGATGAACTAGGGTTTAAGAGGAGATGATGTTGTTGAAGATGTTGATGGAGACTGCCCTCCCAAAGATGAGAGGGTTGTTGGTGATGACGATGGCTTCGATTTCCCCCTCCGGGACGGAAGTTCCCCAGGCGGAATCGCTCCGCCGGAGAGCAAAAGTGCTCCTGCCCAAGTTCTGCCTCGAGATGGCGGCGTTCCATCCCGAAAGTCCTCTCCTTATTTTTTCTAGGTCAAAATGACTTATATACCAGAAGATGGGCACCGGAGGTGGGCTGGGCTGACCACAACCCACCAGGGCGCGCTGTGGTCAGGTGGCCCTCCTCCGGTAGTTATTTGCTCCAATATTTTTTATATATTCCATAATAATTCTCCATAATTTTTCAGCTTATTTGGAGTTGTGCAGAATAGGTATCTCTGGCATAGCTTTTTCAGGTCCAGAATTCCAGCTACTGGTATTCTCCCTCTTTGTGTAAACCTTGCATTTTATGAGAGAAATGGGCATTAGAATTACTCCATAAAGCATTATTATGCATAAAAACATTATAAATAACAGTAGGAAATCATGATGCAAAATGGACGTATCAACTATACCGCGCTACGGTAAACCTAGTCTACGGACGAACACGATGGATTGCCACTCCCACAACATGTCTTCCCATGTATGGAGCCTGCTCATCGGACTGTCGGATGCCCTTGAGGGATATGCTTCAGCGAGAGAGGACGAATAGCCTCCTTCCGCTTCTGTGAAGCACAAACTGTTGGAAATATGCCCTAGAGGCAATAATAAATGGTTATTATTATATTTCTGTGTTCATGATAATAGTCTTTTATTCATGCTATAATTGTATTGTCCGGAAATCGTAATACATGTGTGAATACATAGACCACAACCTGTCCCTAGTAAGCCTCTAGTTGACTAGCTCGTTGATCAACAGATAGTCATGGTTTCCTGACTATGGACATAGGATGTCATTGATAACGGGATCACATCATTAGGAGAATGATGTGATGGACAAGACCCAACTTAAGCATAGCATAAAAGATCGTGTAGTTTCGTTTGCTAGAGCTTTTCCAATGTCAAGTATCTTTTCCTTAGACCATGAGATCGTGCAACTCCCGGATACCGTAGGAGTGCTTTGGGTGTGCCAAACGTCACAACGTAACTGGGTGACTATAAAGGTGCATTACGGGTATCTCCGAAAGTGTCTGTTGGGTTGGCACGGATCGAGACTGGGATTTGTCACTCCGTGTAAACGGAGAGGTATCTCTGGGCCCACTCGGTAATGCATCATCATAATGAGCTCAATGTGACTAAGGCGTTAGTCACGGGATCATGCATTGCGCTACGAGTAAAGAGACTTGCCGGTAACGAGATTGAACTAGGTATTGGGATACCGACGATCGAATCTCGGGCAAGTAACATACCGATTGACAAAGGGAATTGCATACGGATTGATTGAATCCTCGACACCGTGGTTCACCCGATGATATCATCGTGGAACATGTGGGAGCCAACATGGGTATCCAGATCCCGCTGTTGGTTATTGACCGGAGAGGCGTCTCGGTCATGTCTGCATGTCTCCCGAACCCGTAGGGTCTACACACTTAAGGTCCGGTGACGCTAGGGTTGTAGAGATATATGTATGCGGAAACCCGAAAGTTGTTCGGAGTCCCGGATGAGATCCTGGACGTCACGAGAGGTTCCGGAATGGTCCGGAGGTGAAGAATTATATATAGGAAGTCCAGTTTTGGCCACCGGGAAGGTTTCGGGGGTTATCGGTATTGTACCGGGACCACCGGAAGGGTCCCGGGGGTCCACCGGGTGGGGCCACCTGTCCCGGAGGGCCCCGTGGGCTGAAAGTGGAGGGGAACCAGCCCATAATGGGCTGGGGCGCCACTTTGGGCCTCCCCCCATGCGCCTAGGGTTGGGAACCCTAGGGGGGGAGTTCCCCCTTGCCTTGGGGGGCAAGGCAACCCCTTCCCCCCTTGGCCGCCGCCCCCCCCTTGGAGATCCCATCTCCAAGGGCTGCGCACCCCCCTTGGGGGCCTATATAAAGGGGGGGGGGAGGGAGGGCAGCACACTACAGCCTTTGGCGCCTCCCTCCTCCCCTGCAACACCTCTCTCTCTCGCGCAGAAGCTCGGTGAAGCCCTGCCGGAGAGCCGCTACATCCACCACCACACCGTCGTGCTGTTGGATCTCCATCAACCTCTCCTCCCCCCTTGCTGGATCAAGAAAGGAGGAGACGTCGCTGCACCGTACGTGTGTTGAACGCGGAGGTGCCGTCCGTTCGGCACTCGGTCATCGGTGATTTGGATCACGGCGAGTACGACTCCGTCATCCACGTTCATTGGAACGCTTCCGCTCGCGATCTATAACGGTATGTAGATGCACTCCCTTCCCTTCGTTGCTAGTAGACTCCATAGATGCATCTTGGTGAGCGTAGGAAAATTTTAAAATTATGCTACGATTCCCAACAGTGGCATCATGAGCCAGGCCTATGCGTAGTTACTATGCACGAGTAGAACACAAAGAAGTTGTGGGCGTTGATGTTGCCAATTCTTCTTGCCGCTACTAGTCGTTTCTTGTTTCGGCGGCATTGTAGGATGAAGCGGCCCGGACCGACCTTACACGTACGCTTACGTGAGACAGGTTCCACCGACTGACATGCACTAGTTGCATAAGGTGGCTAGCGGGTGTCTGTCTCTCCTACTTTAGTCGGAACGGATTCGATGAAAAGGGTCCTTATGAAGGGTAAATAGAAATTGGCAAATCACGTTGTGGTCATACGTAGGTAAGAAATCGTTCTTGCTAGAAACCTACAAACCACGTAAAAACTTGCAACAACAATTAGAGGACGTCTAACTTGTTTTTGCAGCAAATGATATATGTGATATGATATGGCCAGAAGATGTGATGAATGATATATGTGATGTATGAGATTGATCATATTCTTGTAATAGGAATCACGACTTGCATGTCGATGAGTATGACAACCGGCAGGAGCCATAGGAGTTGTCTTTATTATTTTGCATGACCTGCGTGTCATTGAATAACGCCATGTAATTTACTTTACTTTGTTGCTAAACGGTTAGCCATAGAAGTAGAAGTAATCGTTGGCGTGACAACTTCATGAAGACACAATGATGGAGATCATGATGATGGAGATCATGGTGTCATGCCGGTGACGAAGATGATCATGGTGCCCCGAAGATGGAGATCAAAGGAGCATGATGATATTGGCCATATCATGTCACTATTTGATTGCATGTGATGTTTATCATGTTTTTGCATCTTATTTGCTTAGTACGACGGTAGCAAGTAGGATGATCCCTTATAATAATTTCAAGAAAGTGTTCACCCTAACTGTGCACCGTTGCGAAGGTTCGTCGTTTCGAAGCACCACGTGATGATCGGGTGTGATAGATTCTTACGTTCGCATACAACGGGTGTTGACGAGCCTAGCATGTACAGACATGGCCTCGAAACACACGCAATACACTTAGGTTGACTTGACGAGCCTAGCATGTACAGACATGGCCTCGGAACACGGAGGACCGAAAGGTCGAGCATGAGTCGTATAGAAGATACGATCAACATGGAGATGTTCACCGATCTTGACTAGTCCGTCTCACGTGATGTTCGGACACGGCCTAGTTGAGTTCGGATCATGTTTCACTTAGATAACTAGAGGGATGTCTATCTGAGTGGGAGTTCATTAAATAATTTGATTATATGAACTTAATTATCATGAACTTAGTCTAAAAATCTTTACACTATGTATTGTAGATCAAATGGCCCACGTTGTCCTCAATTTCAACGCGTTCCTAGAGAAAACCAAGCTGAAAGATGATGGCAGCAACTATACGGACTGGGTCCGGAACCTGAGGCTCATCCTCATAGTTGCCAAGAAAGATTATGTCTTAGAAGCACCGCTAGGTGAAGCACCAATCCCTGAGAACCAAGACGTTATGAACGCTTGGCAGCAGCGTGCTGATGATTACTCCCTCGTTCAGTGCGGCATGCTTTACAGCTTAGAACCGGGTCTCCAAAAGCGTTTTGAGAAACATGGAGCATACGAGATGTTCGAGGAGCTGAAACTGGTTTTTCAAGCTCATGCCCGGGTCGAGAGATATGAAGTCTCCGACAAGTTCTTCAGCTGTAAAATGGAGGAGAACAGTTCTGTTAGTGAGCACATACTCAGAATGTCTGGGTTGCACAACCGCTTGTCTCAGCTGGGAGTTAATCTCCTGGATGACGCGGTCATTGACAGAATCCTCTAGTCGCTTCCACCAAGCTACAAGAGCTTTGTGATGAACTACAATATGCAGGGGATGGAAAAGACCATTCCCGAGGTATATTCAATGCTAAAATCAGCGGAAGGGGAGATCAGAAAAGAACATCAAGTGTTGATGGTGAATAAAACCACTAAGTTCAAGAAGGGCAAGGGTAAGAAGAACTTCAAGAAGGACGACAAGGGAGTTGCCGCGCCCGGTAAACCAGTTACCGGGAAGAAGTCAAAGAATGGACCCAAGCCCGAGACTGAGTGCTTTTATTGCAAGGGAAGTGGTCACTGGAAGCGGAACTGCCCCAAATATTTAGCGGACAAGAAGAAGGCCGGCAACACCCAAGGTATATGTGATATACAAGTAATTGATGTGTACCTTACCAGTACTCGTAGTAGCTCCTGGGTATTTGATACCGGTGCGGTTGCTCATATTTGTAACTCAAATCAGGAACTACGGAATAAACGGAGACTGGCAAAAGACGAGGTGACGATGCGCGTCGGGAATGGTTCCAAGGTCGATGTGATCGCCGTCGGCACGCTACCTCTGCATCTACCCACGGGATTAGTTATAAACCTCAATAATTGTTATTTAGTGCCAGCTTTGAGCATGAACATTGTATCTGGATCTCGTTAAATTCGAGATGGCTACTCATTTAAATCTGAGAATAATGGTTGTTCTATTTATTTGAGAGATATGTTTTATGGTCATGCCCCGCTGGTCAATGGTTTATTCTTGATGAATCTCGAACGTGATGCTACACATGTTCATAGTGTGAATACCAAAAGATGTAAAGTTGATAACGATAGTCCCACATACTTGTGGCACTGCCGCCTTGGTCACATTGGTGTCAAGCGCATGAAGAAGCTCCATGCAGATGGACTTTTGGAGTCTCTTGATTACGAATCATTTGACACGTGCGAACCATGCCTCATGGGTAAGATGACCAATACTCCGTTCTCCGGAACAATGGAGCGAGCAACCAACTTATTGGAAATCATACATACCGATGTGTGCGGTCCAATGAGTGTTGAGGCTCGCGGAGGATATCGTTATGTTCTCACTCTCACTGATGATTTAAGTAGATATGGGTATGTCTACCTAATGAAACACAAGTCTGAAACCTTTGAAAAGTTCAAGGAATTTCAGAGTGAGGTTGAGAATCAACGTGACAGGAAAAGAAAATTCTTACGATCAGATCGTGGTGGAGAATATTTAAGTCACGAATTTGGTACACACTTAAGGAAATGTGGAATAGTTTAACAACTCACGCCGCCTGGAACACCTCAGAGAAATGGTGTGTCCGAACGTCGTAATCGCACTCTATTGGATATGGTGCGATCTATGATGTCTCTTACCGATTTACCGCTCTCATTTTGGGGTTATGCTTTAGAGACTGCCGTATTCACTTTAAATAGGGCACCGTCTAAATCCGTTGAGACGACACCGTATGAATTATGGTTTGGGAAGAAACCTAAGCTGTCGTTTCTAAAAGTTTGGGGATGCGATGCTTATGTCAAGAAACTTCAACCTGAAAAGCTCGAACCCAAATCGGAAAAATGCGTCTTCATAGGATACCCTAAGGAAACTATTGGGTACACCTTCTACCTCAGATCCGAAGGCAAGATCTTCGTTGCCAAGAACGGGTCCTTTCTAGAGAAGGAGTTTCTCTCGAAAGAATTGAGTGGGAGGAAAGTGGAACTTGATGAGGTGATAGTCACCCCTTCCGAGTCGGAAAATAGCGCAGCGCGGGAAAATGTTCCTGTGGTGCCTACACCGACGGGGGAGGAAGTTAATGATGATGATCATGAAGCTTCGGATCAAGTTGCCACTGAACTTCGTAGGTCCACAAGGACACGTTCCGCACCAGAGTGGTACGGCAACCCTGTCCTTGAAATCATGTTGTTAGACAACGGTGAACCTTCGAACTATGAAGAAGCGATGGCGGGCCCGGATTCCGACAAATGGCTAGAAGCCATGAAATCCGAGATAGAATCCATGTATGAAAACAAAGTATGGACTTTGACTGACTTGCCCGATGAGCGGAGAGCCATAGAAAACAAATGGATCTTTAAGAAGAAGACGGACGCAGATGGTAATGTGACCATCTACAAAGCTCGACTTGTCGCTAAGGGTTATCGACAAGTTCAAGGGGTTGACTACGATGAGACTTTCTCACCCGTAGCGAAGCTGAAGTCCGTCCGAATCATGTTAGCAATTGCCGCATACTATGATTATGAGATATGGCAGATGGACGTCAAAACGGCATTCCTTAACGGCTTCCTTAAGGAAGAGTTGTATATGATGCAGCCGGAAGGTTTTGTCGATCCTAAGAATGCTAACAAAGTATGCAAGCTCCAGCGCTCAATCTATGGGCTGGTGCAAGCATCTCGGAGTTGGAACATTCGCTTTGATGAGATGATCAAAGCGTTTGGGTTTACACAGACTTATGGAGAAGCCTGTGTTTACAAGAAAGTGAGTGGGAGCTCTGTAGCATTTCTCATATTATATGTGGATGACATATTATTGATGGGAAATGATATAGAATTCTTGGAAAGTATAAAGGCCTATTTGAATAAGTGTTTTTCAATGAAGGATCTTGGAGAAGCTGCTTACATATTAGGCATCAAGATCTATAGAGATAGATCAAGACGCCTCATTGGTCTTTCACAGAGTACATACCTTGACAAGATATTGAAGAAGTTCAGTATGGATCAGTCCAAGAAGGGGTTCTTGCCTGTATTGCAAGGTGTGCAATTGAGCACGGCTCAATGCCCGACCACGGCAGAAGATATAGAAGAGATGAGTGTCATCCCCTATGCCTCGGCCATAGGGTCTATTATGTATGCCATGCTGTGTACCAGACCTGATGTAAACCTTGCCGTAAGTTTGGTAGGAAGGTACCAAAGTAATCCCGGCAAGGAACACTGGACAGCGGTCAAGAATATCCTGAAGTACCTGAAGAGGACTAAGGATATGTTTCTCGTTTATGGAGGTGACGAAGAGCTCGTCGTAAAGGGTTACGTCGACGCTAGCTTCGACACAGATCCGGATGACTCAAAGTCACAGACCGGATACGTGTATATTTTGAATAGAGGAGCAGTAAGCTGGTGCAGTTGCAAGCAAAGCGTCGTGGCGGGATCTACATGTGAAGCGGAATACATGGCAGCCTCGGAGGCAGCACAGGAAGCAGTCTGGATGAAGGAGTTCATTACCGACCTAGGGGTGATTCCCAATGCGTCGGGCCCAATGACTCTCTTCTGTGACAACACTGGAGCTATTGCCCTTGCGAAGGAGCCCAGGTTTCACAGGAAGACCAGGCATATCAAGCGTCGCTTCAACTCCATTCGTGAAAGTGTTCAAAATGGAGACATAGATATTTGTAAAGTACACACGGACCTGAATGTAGCAGATCCGTTGACTAAACCTCTCCCTAGGGCAAAACATGATCAACACCAGGACGCAATGGGTGTTCGATCCATCACAATGTAACTAGATTATTGACTCTAGTGCAAGTGGGAGACTGTTGGAAATATGCCCTTGAGGCAATAATAAATGGTTATTATTATATTTCTGTGTTCATGATAATAGTCTTTTATTCATGCTATAATTGTATTGTCCGGAAATCGTAATACATGTGTGAATACATAGACCACAACCTGTCCCTAGTAAGCCTCTAGTTGACTAGCTCGTTGATCAACAGATAGTCATGGTTTCCTGACTATGGACATAGGATGTCATTGATAACGGGATCACATCATTAGGAGAATGATGTGATGGACAAGACCCAACTTAAGCATAGCATAAAAGATCGTGTAGTTTCGTTTGCTAGAGCTTTTCCAATGTCAAGTATCTTTTCCTTAGACCATGAGATCGTGCAACTCCCGGATACCGTAGGAGTGCTTTGGGTGTGCCAAACGTCACAACGTAACTGGTTGACTATAAAGGTGCATTACGGGTATCTCCGAAAGTGTCTGTTGGGTTGGCACGGATCGAGACTGGGATTTGTCACTCCGTGTAAACGGAGAGGTATCTCTGGGCCCACTCGGTAATGCATCATCATAATGAGCTCAATGTGACTAAGGCGTTAGTCACGGGATCATGCATTGCGGTACGAGTAAAGAGACTTGCCGGTAACGAGATTGAACAAGGTATTGGGATACCGACGATCGAATCTCGGGCAAGTAACATACCGATTGACAAAGGGAATTGCATACGGATTGATTGAATCCTCGACACCGTGGTTCACCCGATGATATCATCGTGGAACATGTGGGAGCCAACATGGGTATCCAGATCCCGCTGTTGGTTATTGACCGGAGAGGCGTCTCGGTCATGTCTGCATATCTCCCGAACCCGTAGGGTCTACACACTTAAGGTCCGGTGACGCTAGGGTTGTAGAGATATATGTATGCGGAAACCCGAAAGTTGTTCGGAGTCCCGGATGAGATCCCGGACGTCACGAGAGGTTCCGGAATGGTCCGGAGGTGAAGAATTATATATAGGAAGTCCAGTTTTGGCCACCGGGAAAGTTTCGGGGGTTATCGGTATTGTACCGGGACCACCGGAAGGGTCCCGGGGGTCCACCGGGTGGGGCCACCTGTCCCGGAGGGCCCCGTGGGCTGAAAGTGGAGGGGAACCAGCCCCTAATGGGCTGGGGCGCCACTTTGGGCCTCCCCCCCATGCGCCTAGGGTTGGGAACCCTAGGGGGGGGGGAGTTTCCCCTTGCCTTGGGGGGCAAGGCAACCCCTTCCCCCCTTGGCCGCCGCCCCCCCTTGGAGATCCCATCTCCAAGGGCTGCGCACCCCCCTTGGGGGCCTATATAAAGGGGGGGGGAGGGAGGGCAGCACACTACAGCCTTTGGCGCCTCCCTCCTCCCCTGCAACACCTCTCTCTCTCGCGCAGAAGCTCGGTGAAGCCCTGCCGGAGAGCCGCTACATCCACCACCACACCGTCGTGCTGTTGGATCTCCATCAACCTCTCCTCCCCCCTTGCTGGATCAAGAAAGGAGGAGACGTCGCTGCACCGTACGTGTGTTGAACGCGGAGGTGCCGTCCGTTCGGCACTCGGTCATCGGTGATTTGGATCACGGCGAGTACGACTCCGTCATCCACGTTCATTGGAACGCTTCCGCTCGCGATCTATAACGGTATGTAGATGCACTCCCTTCCCTTCGTTGCTAGTAGACTCCATAGATGCATCTTGGTGAGCGTAGGAAAATTTTAAAATTATGCTACGATTCCCAACACAAACTAGGGTTGGTTTTTGGGTGGGGGAAGACGGTCACCGTGGTCTACGCCCCCGCTCACCGGGCAAGACACCGGCTATGTTACCTGACGACGCAGTGGCCTTCGTGAGACCCAAGCGGCAGCGGCCTCCCATGACCTACTTTTCCTCGCTGTCTGTGGTGGCCGCAAATGTGCCAACCTCCGTCAGCATGGCTTCTTTCACCACTTGCCTCACGCGTTGCCAACATTGATCGCGGCGTCCATCTTGACCGGGCGAGGAGGGGGTGGTGATGGTGGCGCCGGATCCGAAGGGTGCGCCGACAAGCTAGCCTGCACCGGGCTGGCTCGCCGGGCAACCCAGGCAGCTGCAATGCCGGAGAACTCCTTCTACTGTTCACCGGAGGCCATGGGGCATGTTGCGCCATGAGGAGATGGAAAGAGTGGAGGTGAGGTGTGCTTCTTGGCCGACGCCTGGACACGTTTATATAGCGGGCGAATGCGAGGAGCCAGCCGGAGAGATGTTTTATGCTCGTCGGCACAGGAACGGACGTGTGCCGCTCAGAATGCCTGAATATGTTCCTTGGCACACGCGCCGGTTTAATGAAGGTAAGTGGGCAGACGGACCATGTTTCAATGCGGAGAGAAGGCGTGCGCAGAGGGCGATCGGCGGCGAGCCGCTTCAATACCGGCTCCAGTGAGCTCTGAGCCGGCATGAATGCATGCAACTGGCTTCTGGCGGAAACGTGAGCGGGCAAAGGAATGGGGGTTTTTGATTGGATAGGTTAATCAGATGCGGGCGTGGCAGCATTCTGGACCGCCGGCTGGTTTTTTTGCTTGATTTGCGGGAAAAAGAGCGTCTGGACCGCCGAACGGGCCGATGCAGGACCGTGTTGGACTTGGTTAGTCTCAGCAAGTGTTTGGTGGAAGTGGATCCTCCAACATGAAGAAGAGAAGTCACCTAAACTACAATTCCCTAACTTTTCTCCTTCGCATCCATATGGTTAAGGCTAAAATGACTTGATTTAATTGCAAATTACAAATCTATTGTATATATTTACAAAAATTACATACAAACAAAATTAATTTTAAATTTATTTACATGAACAGTAACCACGCACATAACCTGCTACAGTAGCTAAATACAATATTTGCGTTTCCCTTTTTTCTGTTTCGCTAAACAGTTTGTTGGCGCCAACCGACCAAAGACACCCAGTGTCCTGCAGGTACGATGACACCGCAGCGCCATTCGTGGCATCGACCATCGATGGCGACAAATCCCATGGGCACGGAGATGGAGATGGAGATGGAGCCAGCGTACGCCTACAGACGAGACGGGCGAGCCTGGCGTGGTCCTCTCCTTCTCCTCTCGCCCGGTCGGCCGGCACGCACGAAGCTACTACGGACACGCGCGAGTACGTACGTAGCCATCCGTCCGTCCGTCCACGATCACCATCCATCCATGTCGCGTCGACCGCGGTCGCAGGTACAGCTCGCGCGCGTGCGCTCCCCGTCCTTACTCCGCTGTCTGGCCGGGCCGCGGTCGAGCGGGTCACAACAGACACGCCCACATGCGCGCGTGAATGCGCGGCCGCGACGTTGCCGGCGCCACGGAGCCCGCACGCGCCGCGCCATCAATCCGCATGTGTACGGCCGACGCTCGGCGCGGCCCGCGTCCACGTACGTCGTCCGTGCATGGTCTCCGTCCGCCTCCGTCGTCGTCGTCGCGCGCCACCAGCGGCGCCCTCGCAGTTATCGCTCGGTCGTCTCGTCCGCGCTGGCAGTGGCAGGGCAGCGCGCGCTCTGGCTCCTGGCATGGGGCGCGAGCGAAGACATGTGCGTGTGCTCCTGCGTCGCGACGCGCGCGTGCACGCCAGGCCACGAGTCCCCTTGGCGCACGGCCATAACTAGCAGTTCCCACTTGGGAGTGAGGGCGAGTGTGATAATGGCAAGTTCAATTCTTTTCTTTTGGCAGCGTAGCAAGTTTAATCCGGTTCCCCTTTTTGTAATCAGGCATTTCTATATTCTTTTTAACAAGACTGAGATCTACCCTAAAAAAAGTACAAAAGCACCCTAAACATAATAAAAATCATATCAAAATCTCTGTACTACTGAACGACCACTGCAACGCTGGGACGAGTCGTCAACGCGCCCCTATCGTCACTCCCGTATCGGAGCCAGCCTAACCTTGTCGATGACAGTAGAAAGTCTTTGTGCACGGATCCCTAAGCACACCAGCACCTTGAAGCCACATTCGTCGCCGATAAACACTTGAATCAATTTGAAGAACATGACACCAAAATTTGTCATCACGTACACATGGCGAGAAATCCTAACCTTGTGGCCTTGAGGAGCTGGTAAGAATCTATGCCAGAGCTCCGTCTAATCCATCCTGACGGACGAATTTAAGGAGGATCGGAGTCCGAAAGACCGACTCGAAGAAGAATTGCCGTCATTGCTCGAAAAACAATGACTAAAACCCTAACCTATCTACTAGTCGGAGCCAAGGCACAAGGATTCCCCTTACCGCCACCGACCGAAGGCGCGACTGGCAGAGGAGAGGCAAATCTATATGCTGGTCGGTGAAGATCGAGGGGAGGAAAGTTTTATCCTAGTCGCCTTGCGAGAGAGGAAAGAAAGACACCCTCAACCCTTTGTAGTCAGGCATGTGTTTGTATAGCCGGGTTACTAAATCACACGTACCTTTTTAAAAGGTTCCAGTTTGGTTTTATTCATTCAGTTGTGCTTCAATCACTATCTGTGAAGTTTCAAACACATTTTAAAGTTTCAGCCACATAGGTGAAGTTGAACCACTTTTTTGAATGTTGGCGGCTAGTTTGTACTTCCACTCCCCTAACCAAGTGAGCCTGGCTCATTTCTTAACCACACTTGAATGGTGGAGCATAAAAGTAACGGTAGGGCAAAACAACTGAACTTCTGAAACAAGAGCATCTACAATGGACTTGGCAAATTCGACCTCTCGAACGCCCGCAGACGCGCCCGGATACGTCCATGGATAGTGACCGGTCACGCCTCCGAATAGTCTATTCTATAACCAGATACCTCAAATCCATATTATTATATGCAACGTAAATTTAAGCTCTGCCTCCCAAGCTCCCGTTCGGCGATATCGGGCCTTCTCCTACAAGGTGTGCAGCGGATCTGAGTCCTACACCTTCGGATCCGTCGACCCCGAGTTCATCCCACGTGGCCCCGAGGAGGAGATGACCGTCCGGGGTTGCGCGTCCCCTGCCAGCTCGAGATCGCCATCTCAGAGTGGAATGGAGAGGAGGGGAGTGGAGTGGCTAGGTTTTGGTCCTGGGAGGGGATGCGGACGAATATATGTGGGGTCGGGTGAGCCGTGTCTGACGTGGCGGATTCACCCGGTCCTCCCCATACCCACCCCATATTTGGGCTAGATATGAGGGGTGCTGGTCAGCACAGGCATTTCAGGCCGGTTTGAGACGTTTGTATGGGTCATGTTTTTCTAACCGGTCACTGGCCGGGCCGTCCGCCCGGACGTATGATGGGGTTTCGAGGCGCCCGGCTATAGATGCTCTAAGACCAGTTCTAGCAGATTATTTAAACCCATTCACCTTTTGAAAACTACCAGCCGAAAGTTTTTACTCATTCTAACAGATTTTCAAATTGGCCCTCTATCCTAAAATTTGTAAAGGCCAGTCCATAAACATCCAGTTGACTTTATTTTAGGGAAGAGGGAGGGCGAAATATAGAGACCCCTCTACCCTGTATTTTCTTTGCGCCTGGAAGTTTTAGCTCTCATCTCCCCTCCCGCGAGCACATCGTCACGAGCCACTGCCGTAATTCCGATCCGGCCCTTCCATGTATTGATTTGTCCCTATATGCGTTAGACCATTGTCGGGGGCTCCAGCCATGAGACTCCCTACCACCACAGATGTTTCATCGACTTCCGGTCCAATCCCGACGAGTTGAAGGCTCAGATGAAGGATGATAGTTGGGCAGAGGGTAGGGAGGCAACGAAGGTCGACGAAGAGCGGTGAAGGAGGAGATAAGGTCATGACGAATGCAACAACAGAATTATCTGGTCGTAGTCATTGCTCACTGAGCTGGGAGTGACACAAGATCAAACTTCATGTCCTTCATGTGATACTTCTGTAAGTTTGTTTTTAGAAAGGACACCCATATGGCCACATATATACTACAACCTCGGTAACTTAATGTAAGACATTTTTGCGGAGGGAGTATCTTCTAACCCTGGCCCGTATTTCATACCAGAATAAAACACATCGGAACCCACTTTCACTTTGGTGCGTGCATGTGTGTTTGTATGTGTGTGTGAGAGAGAGATGTTCCTTTGAGTTTTGTCAGGGTTTGTTCTGCTCAGGAAGATGAGACGGCGACGGCTCCCTGAAGATGGAATAAATTTCTCCCCTCCTAGTCCCTGTTTCGGTGGTGCATCTAGCATCGTCGGTGGGCATGTGGAGCTGTGTCCCCGGCGGATTTGTCCTTGGTGGATTTGCTCGGATCTTGTCGTAGTTCGTATATGTTTGTGTGTCTTCAGGCTGGATCCTTCCGATCTCCACTACTCTTCAACGGCGGCGCTTGTTGTTCTGGTGCGCTAGTCCTATGGAGCCTTAGCACGACGACTTCCCTACTGTCTACTACAACAAGTTTTGATGGGCTCCGGTGAGGGAGGGGCGATGACGGCAACGCGTTTTCAGCTCGCTTCAGTGCTTGTAGTCGTCACTGGATGGTCTACGGATCTGGATGTAATTTTTATTATTTCTAGTGTTCGTTGTACTGCCATGATTGAAGATGAATAGATCGATAGTTTTTTCGAAGAGAGAGAGAGCTTGTAACAAACGGACAGACATCAAGGTTCATCAATTCAAGCTACCATGTTGCTTACAACGTCATCAAAGCCTTATCCTCTATAACACTAAGCTCCCTAATTTTAAAGGGCTCACAATCAATTGAGGTCTCCAATTGAAATTGGGTTACCCAATTTGGACCGGGTCAATAATTTCTCAAAGCTCTCTCATTCAATTCTTTTATACTATACACTATGCTTCCTAATTTTTAAGGTCTTCAATTTAGAATGAGTCGCTCAATTTTGACTGGGTCAACAATTTCTCAAGGTGATCTCCCATTCAATTATTTTAATTCACTATTGTTCCCAAATTTGGGAGCTCTTCAATTCGATTGAGGTATTGAATTATGATTTTGGTTTATGATTTTGATCGAGCCAATCATCTTTCAAATCAATCAGTATCAACCGCCTATGAAAACATATCAATCCCGTGCACCCTCCTATCAACTAGAAAAAAGAAACGCCACTATATTATACTCTAGCACCAATATAATACATACAACTACCGATATAGAAATTTTCCCACATAAATATGGGTTTCTCAATGGATAACACATAATCAGATCAAGAAAAGCCCACCAAATCATCAAAGTATAAAAAAAACACTCCCTCATCTCCCTGCCCCGCCAAACTAAATATTCCATTAATTTCAAAATATAAGGCGTATTATTTTTTGAAAAGTCAAATTCCTTTAACTTTGAGCAAGTTCAGAGCCAAAATGTCAACATCCACAATATTAAACAAAAAATATGGAAATTCAGTTCATGATGAATCTAAGTATACCGATTTGGTATTATGTATTTTGATATATTTCTCTATAAATTTGATCAAACTTAAAAAGGTTTGACTTTTTAAAAATGTAATAGTCCTTATATTTTAAAACATAGTGATGTGATGTTTTTAAGAAACTCAACAACACCAACGCGCAGCAAAGCGCGCCCAACCGTTCTAGTATATGTAATACATGCTCCCGTCATGCTCAGCTGATAGTTTCACGGTGCCAAAACACAATGATGGTTGACTGAATGCATGACTGGGACAATCGGTTGACCAATATTGACCTCCACTATTACCATTAACCTTGGTTGTGGAAGAGTCTGGGGTCTAATCTCAAGCAACCTTATTCCTGAATTCATCAAAGTTGCCTCTTTGGGAGCTAAATATATTGATTTCTGTGATACAAATAGCATTTTATTTTCAGTTAAAGTTTGCATAGAGCATCCCGCGGTAATATACTTGAATGCAGGGTCACTTGATCGTTCAAGGAACATGTACCAGGTGGTTCTAAGAGAACAGAGAACCAGGTTGAGCATGCCATGGCAGCCATGGGACGTCAACAACAAAAAAGGGCATGTTGGTTAGTAAATAGTCCTCAGGAGATTAGCACTATCATCATGAATGATTGTAAGAACACTATTACTTAAGGAATGAATTGCTTTTCCCCTTAAAAAATATTAAGGAATATAGGTACTTACCGTTTTGAAAATTGTCCGCATCTTCCATCCCAGGAGTGCTCCTCCACCAAACCTTCCAAGCTTAATTAAAGTTTGTATGTTTTGTGCGGTGAATGGCTAGGATATACAATAAAGAATGGGAATATGTACGCATACATGGGCGGAGCCGGCACTGCGCCGCCACCTCCTGGCACCCTCGAAATCACTAATTAAGGAGTACTCGTTGCAAAGAACACTCCATCTTTCCAGGTCACGACAAGTGGCGCACATGCAGCGCGCCACTTGTCGCAATCTGGGAGTTTTCCCTTTTTTTGTAGATTAGTTTATTCAAAACATTTTATCTCTTAAACCGTGCGTCCAAATCTCAAACCGTTTTCACCATTGGATTCCTCGCGTCGAGATCTTCAAAACTAGATCCCATGTTGATAGGTTTTGACGAACTTTTTTTTCACGAAAAAAACCGGACGAAAAAACCAAACCGGGAGCACGGTTTTTTCCCTTTCCGAAAGAGGCACGCCCGTGCCTCTCGCGAAATCACAACCGTGCCTCTCGTGGAAGCAAAACAGTGACTCTCGTGGAAAGAAAAAAAAACAGAAAACACGTTTTTTTCCTTTCCGAAAGAGGCACGCCCGTGACTCTCGCGAAAGCACAACCGTGCCTCTGGCAAAAGCAAAACCGTGACTCTCGCGAAAGAAAAAAAAATAGAAAACGCGTATTTTTTCCTTTTTCGAGAGGCACGGCCGTGACTCTCGCAAAAGCACAACCGTGCCTCTCGCGGAAGCAAAACCGTGGCTCTCGCGAAAGAAAAAAAAACAAAAAATGCGTTTTGTTTTTTCCCTTTCCGAGAGGCACGACCGTGACTCTCACGAAAGCACAACCGTGCCTCTCGCGAAAGAAAAAAAAACAGAAAACGCATTTTTTTTCGTTTCCGAAAGGCACGGCCGTGACTCTCGCTAAAGCACACCCGTGCCTCTTGCGAAAAAACGTGACTTTTCACGAAAGAAAAAAAAGTAAACGCGTTTTTTCGCGCAAATTTTTTTTTCACAAATTTGTTTTGGTCGAAACGCTAAGGAAGACCGGGAAAAAACCAAAACGTCGAAAAAAACCCGGGAAAAAAACCGTTTAAAAAGCCGAAAACGCGTGCGGAAAAATAAAAAAACAAAATCTGGAGGGAGCGTCCAGAGCGCGACACGTGGCGAATGGCTGAGAGCGCGCCAAGTGCCGCTGATCGTTGCGAGGCTCCCGGAGGAGCGCTCGTTAACTAGTTGCTCCCGGAAACCCTTCCCTCCCACAGCGATCCATCGCGTAGTGGGCTGGGCCGCCTGGAGCGCCTTGGGCCTCTGGTGTCGGGGGGCTTTCCTCCTCTGGGCCGTGGGGTGGGCCTGGGCCTCGCCTTGTCTCCTGCTGGAGGCCTGGTCGCTCCTGCACAGGGGCCCGAGACCCCCTCGTCTATAGGGCTACTGTGTGCCCCTGTCCTGCACTCCTCCCTGCACTCCGCTCCTGAGGGAGTCCTGGACTAAGGGGTCTTCGGGCGTCCGGCCTGTTATCAATGGGCCGGACTGGTGGGTTGTGAAGACATGAAGGCCGAAGACTGTACCCGTGTCCGGATTGGACCCTCCTTGGCGTGGAAGGCAAGCTTGGCGACCAACTATGAAGATTCCTTCTTATGTAACCGACTCTATGTAACCCTAGATCCCCCCGGTGTCTACATAAACCGGAGGGTGTAGTCCGGAAAGGATAGATTCATTACCATAGTCATGCAGGCTAGGCTTCTAGGGTTTAGCCATTACGATCTCGTGGTAGATCAACTCTTGTAATACTCATATTCATCAAGATCAATCAAGCAGGAAGAAGGGTATTACCTCCATAGAGAGGGCCCGGACCTGGGTAAACATCGTGTCCCCCGTCTCCTGTAACCATCGACCTTAGACGCACAGTTCGTGACCCCCTACCCGAGATCCGCCGGTTTTGACACCGACATTGGTGCTTTCATTGAGAGTTCCACTGTGCCGTCGACGAAAGGTTCGATGGCCCCTTCAATCGTCGATAGTGACGCTGTCCAAGGAGAAACCTTCCTCCCCGGACAGATTTTCGTATTCGGCGGCTTCGTACTGCGGGCCAACTCGCTTGGCCATCTGGAGCAGATCGATAGCTACGCCCCTGGCCACCAGGTCAGATTCGGAAGCTTGAACTATGTCACGGATATCCATGGAGACTTGATCTTCAATGGATTTGAGACCACGGCGATCGCTCCCCCTCGCTCCGATGAACATGACTTAAATCTGTCATCGAACCATATTCAGGAGATGGTTCCTGTAACTGCTACGGCCTTAGATCCGGAGTCCGCGGCGTTGGAGCCGCACACGGACTCAGCACCTTGCAATGTCTATGTCAATGGAATTCCGGACTCGTCTCCGGCTATAAGTTCCGAACCACGCACGCCTGCGGGCGCAGAGCTGGATCGGTTATCGATCTTCGAGTTCAGCGCCGCAGATATCTTCCAACACTCACCCTTGTGCGACGTTCTAAATTCATTAAAAAGCCTATCCTTGGCGGGGGACTCACAGCCGAACTATGTCTGGTTCGAGCTAGAGGCTGATAATGGAGAATTTCGCTCCCCACCCGCCACCCATTTCATAGCCACTGTCGAGGACTTAACCGACATGCTTGATTATGGCTCCGAAGACATCGACGATATAGACGACGATGCCGGCAAGGAGCAAGGCCAAGACCCGCCATTCACGGGACATGGTACGGACACCTCTTCGTATGACGTGTACATGGTTGATACACCTAAAAAAGCTAGCGATGATGACAAAGAAGATATAATTGAGAATAAACCTCCTGAGACACAGTCTAAGTACCGGCGCCCTAAACACCGCTCTAAGTCACATCGCAGCAACGCTGGCACCAGAGAAAATACTACTCCGGACGACGCCGAAAACAATGAAGACCCTGTTGGAGCAAGATCCGAACAGGAGGAACAAAAAAATGGGCAAGCCAGCCCCGATGAACAGGCCCTGCCCAGCGACAATTCAGAGGACGACAACTACCTTCCGCTCTCCGAAGATGAGGTAAGCCTCGGCGACTAAGACTTCATCGTACCCGAAGAACCCCTCGAGCAGGAGCGCTTCAAGCGCAGGCTAATAGCTACTGCAAGGAGCCTGAAAAAGAAGCAGCAGCAGCTTCAAGCCGACCAAGACCTACTCAATGATAGATGGACCGAAGTCCTGGCCGCCGAAAAATACGGCCTTAGTGGCCCAGCCAAAAGCTACCCGAAGCATAGATTGCTACCTCAGTTCGATGACGAGGCGTGGGAGCCCGTACCATCATCACACAATGCGGTAGGTCGTCGACAATTCTGTCCGGATAAAGAGGCAACTCAAGCCGAACACCAGACCGCCCCACCTCGTCGTAAAGGCAAGAATAACACAGCTCATGGTTGTACAGACGACCTTCGACGGGACTTGGACAGTAGAGCAGGACACGCAAGATCGATCCACGGATCGCGAGGGCATGCCTCGACACGCGATGATGGCTACCTATTCGGACGTGACAAACCTATCCACGCCCGAGCCGAAAACCGCAAATGGACTCCTTCGGAGTTACGTCACAGTGTGGCCCTACATAGAGGCGCCGCACACACTCTTTGCTTCACTGATGCAGTAATGGGTCATGAATTCCCCGACAGATTCAAACCCGTCAATATTGAATCATACGACGGAACAACCGATCCCGCGGTATGGATAGAAGATTTTATCCTCCACATCCATATGGCCCGTGGAGACGACCTCCACGCCATTAAATACCTCCCACTAAAGCTAAAAGGGCCAGCTCGGCACTGGTTAAACAGCCTGCCTGAAAATTCCATAGGCAGCTGGGAAGACTTGGAAGAAGCCTTCCTTGACAACTTCCAAGGGACATATGTCCGGCCACCGGATGCCGATGACCTAAGTCACATTGTCCAGCAGCCCGGAGAGTCAGCCAGGAAGCTCTGGACTCGGTTCTTAGTCAAAAATAACCAAATCGTCGACTGCCCGGACGCGGAGGCCCTCGCAGCCTTCAGACACAGCGTCCAGGACGAATGGCTTGCACGCCACCTCGGTCAAGAAGGACCTAAATCCATGACAGCCCTTACTGCTCTAATGACCCACTTTTGCGCGGGAGAAGACAGCTGGCTCGCTCGTAGAAGCAACAGCGCCAGCGACCCGGGCACTTCCGAAATCCGAGACGGCAACCGCAAGCCACGACGAAGCAAACACAATAGTCGCAATGATAGTGAAAGATCACGCGACATAGCGGTTAACGCCGGATTCAGCAATCCCAAGCCCGGTCAACGGAAGAAGCCATTCAAGGCGAACCGAGACGAACCGTCCAACGTAGACAGGATATTGGACCGACCCTGCCAGATTCACGGCCACCCCGATAAACCAGCTAATCATACTAACAGAAACTGCTGGGTCTTTAAGCAGGCCAGCAAGCTCAATGCCGAACACAAGGGGAGGAGGCCGCCAGGCGACAGGGACGACGGAGAGGTTCACCAACGAAATACCGGGGGTCAGAAGCAATTCCCACCCGAGGATCGACTACTCCCGCAGCGAAAATAGCAGTCCGGCTTCCGCCGCCCACCTCGTACACCTGCAAAATTTGTATCGTGCATACATCACTACGCACTCAAGATACCATGGGCATGGGCGGAAGCACACCACGGACAAGCCTGCAAGCATTCCCGTAACACTTTTTATCTATTTTCTTTTTATTTCTTCCTTCACTATCTCTTAAAAACAGGTGACGAATAGAGCAAACATCTAAAACGGACTCTATCGGAGTTCGGATCCGTACACTCACCTAAGGGGCTACTTCCATCAAGGATCCCCCTCGCCGAGGACAGACGGCTCAGACGTGGGACAGGAGGTCCAAAATAACTTTTTGTAGACCGCACTTTATTTCGAGCCTGTACTATGCCTCTTCCTCCGCCTCCGACCCCGAGCATGTCAAATAGCCAAGGTTGTGGTCTTTATATATATATAAAGTAATCATTGGCATAACGCTCAGGTCCCAGTAAACAATATCCGAATTAATCATCCATGTTGTTTCGCCAATGAATATGGCTCCTATGGTTGTTTCACAGATATACCTTGGCATAACCTGCCAGGGGCTCGGTATGGGAACAAATGAGTTGCCAGCAAAAGTCCGAACAGCTATATAGCGTACTTCGGCGTTGCAAGTTTGGCCTTATATGCATCAGCTCCGAATCATTGTCTTGGGTCAATATTTGGGTTGCCCGGCTCCTGTGCTTGCTACCCTACGCTCCGCTCCATCGGCTAGGGTAGTAAAGGGAGAACTACTGGGATTGTGCTTCCGGTTCATCTGGTCAAGTACCTCAGTAGAGAAAGCCGAAAACTGACTGTCATGATGCGGCGAGAGCTGGTCAACCACTTGACGACTTATTGGAATCTTTAGCGATTCTCCGTGTCACACGAGGGATCTTTTTCAGATCAAATATGTAAGGCACTATATTATAATACGCCGCATACATACCAGGGGCCATGTCGTAGCCCCACCATAAAACTCCTATGGCTAAGTGAAAGTGTTAACGCCCTATAGTCCGATTGCCTGGTTCACCGCATTATCACCTCCTTCATGGACCAAGACGTTGGATAAAGAGTGATTAAATGCTTTTCCGAACACCCCCGTACTTCCTACGAGGGGGCTGAAGCCGACGATTGGAAAACTTTCAGATTATATTAAAACGGCCGCACAGGAGGAATACAAGCTTTCAAGCAAAACATAAAAATATATCAACTATAAAAATGTCTTTTACAATTCTCATACACCTCACTCGAACATTATGTCTTTCGAACACTGACCCTCTATCAAGCGGCCGGCCTCTAGGACGTCTTCAAAATAATGCTCCGGTTCAGGACGGTCCTTGCCCTTGGGTGGACTCTTCGCCGCAACATCGATGGCCTTCATTTTTCCCCAGAATGTATTGACTCGGGCAAAAGCCATCCGTGCACCTTCAATGCACGTCGACCGCTTCACGCGTCGATACGCGGCACTGCATCAACAAGCATTTGCACCAAACCGAAGTAGCTATCGGGAACATGCTCAGTTGGCCACAACCGGATTATGACGATCTTAATGGCAGCACCGGATATCCTATGAAGTTCGGCCCATTGGGACATCTGTTCATTCAGCAACAGAGGGCGCTTTGATGCGCCAAACTGTGACCAGAAAAGCTTCTCCGTTGCATACCCATCTTGCGCTTGGTAATACTGCGCCGCATCGGAAGAACTCTTCGGCAAGTCTAAGAACTCGTCCGGAGAACTCCACACTTGGTTAAGCTAGGCATAGTTCGGATCACCGAACTTAGTTTGCAGCAGAAAGGGCTTACCAGCCGCAATCTCCCTAGCTTGCCGGATCTCCTCACGGGCTGCTCTGGATTCCGACCGCGCTTCTCTCACCTCTTGTAAGGCCTTGTCCAGTTCAGCCGTTAAGGCTTTATTCTCCTTCTCCAGAAATTCATAGCGGCCAGTAGCATTTTCCAGTTCGAGCGCCATCATGGATATCTTCTCCTCGTCTTGGCGCCGTGCAGCTTGTTCGGCTTTTAACTCAGCCGATGCCTTTTCGGCAGCAGCATTGCTACACCGGGCCTGCTCCTTGGCCCGGGCCAGCTACGCTCGAAGAACTTCAACGGCGGCAGCACCATCTGCAGCCATGGATATTCCAGCATATAAATTTTAGCATCATGCTTATACCACAAAAATGTATGGGGATTGCCCCGAATACATACCTTGCGACTCGTCAAGATGCATATTGATTAGCGCAAGATCGTCCCCTGCTACATCAAGCTTCCGCTACAGCTCGGCAATATCCATAGTCCGGGAAGTGGCCAAGGGGGAAGCAGCCTGTGTTCAAGTTCATTAGGTTAGTCCTCGAATGATCCTTTTCGATCCTCCGTTTGCTTCCCAGTGGAAGCCAACCTGAGTCTCAGGGGCTACTACCTATACACAGGTGCATCTTTGCAAATAAAACATAGCTGAAAACATTATATCACAAACCTTGAAGCCTTTTAGCAGGCTCATGAAGGCTTCATTAAATCCGCTCTTCGCGAACAAAATCTTCTCAACCACTGTACCCATCAAGGTACGCTGTTCCCCCGAGGCAGATGCGTTTTGCAACATGTCCCGTAATATGTCCGGAGCCTCTGGGTCTCCGGAAGCCGCTCTAGGAGCAAAGCCATCCTTTGAAGGAATTTGTTCACCCGTCTTCGGAATCATCGTCGGCTGCAAGCCAGACAGTCCGGGGCCTTTATTATTGGCCCCAGAATCCCGGACGGTCGGAAATCCACCTTCGGGTACTGCCTCTTTCATCCCCTGCATAGCTTGTTGAGCAAGAAAAACCCTCCGCAATGACACTTAGGAGTCGTCCGTCTTATTGGGCGAGGAGGTCGGGGGAGGCGTCTCGCTTTCCATCATCTCCGGGAGGAGACCTCCCGAAGAAGAGGATTGCCCCGAAAAACTCTTTGCTGACCTGTAGAAATGCACGGACACGTTATGTATATCTTTGGTAACGGCAAAGGAGCGGGACGCTATCAAAGTACCCCGGATTCACTTACGGTTTGGTCGAGGGCTTGTCCCCATGTTGGAGCTGTTCAACGGCGTCGCTTTCCAAACCGAAGCCGCTCGACGGTGGCATCTTGCCCCTCTTGGGAGACCGCCCCTCCCAACCTTCGGAGGCGGCCCTTTTCCTCCTGCTCAGAGAAGGGATACTGGGTCCTCTTTTGCCTCTGTCTTCAGGCGAGGAAAGGTCGATTTCTCCAGACTTAGTATCTGACTTACCTCCGGAACAAAGGCATCTCGGGTCTTCTCACTCTCCTCTTTACCCTCCCTTGCCGGCGCCTGGTATGGTGCAGAGGCCAGCATCCTTGTTAACATAGGACTAGCTGGGTCTTCGGGAAGGGGAGCCGGACACCTAATCTGTTCCACTTTCTTTATCCAGCCCTGAAAAAGGATGATTCGGTCAGTGTCTTACCACTTGGTGTCTGATTATGAGGTGCTCGGCGAACGTGCACTTACCGGGGTGTGCGGATGGTTACAGTCTAGGCCGATATCTTCCGTGGAGTCCGGCCATTGCTTTCGTTTCCTGAAAAATAATCTCCACATTCCTTCGTGCGTAGTGCCGAAGAAGTGCTGAAGAGTCCGCGACCCTTCTGGATTGAACTCCCACATGCGGAGAGGTTGTCGCTGGCACGGCAGGGTCCGGCGGACTAGCATTACTTGAACAACATTGACGATATTGATTGTAACACCCCGCATGTAACTTGCCATATTTGTAACTCCGACTCTTGCCATTTCCGGCTATGTGTTATGATTTTCCCTCCGTTGTCGGGTTTTGTCTTTCGTTTTATATTTTGTCATGTCATGCATTTTCATATCATGTCATCATGTGCATTGCATTTGCATACGTGTTCGTCTCATGCATCCGAGCATTTTCCCCGTTGTCCGTTTTCCAATCCGGCGCTCCTATCTCCTCCGGTGCACCCCTCTTGTTTTCTTTCGTGTGCGTGTGTCAAACTTTCTCGGAATGGACCGAGGCTTGTCAAGTGGTCATAATATACCACCCGGAGACTACCGGTCAAGTTTCGTTCCATTCGGAGGTCGTTTGGTACTCCAACGGTTAACCGGGCATCCGCAAAGTCCATTTGAGTGTCCAGCAAAACCCCCCTCTAAAACCAGCCCAAAACCCACCAAACTCTCTTCCATGCTCTAGGTCGTTCGATCACGATCGTGTGGGCGAAAACCGCACCTCATTTGGAGCCTCCAAGCTCCCTCTACCTATTTATATGTGGGCATCCCGAAAAACGAATCGCAGTCTAACCCTAGCGTCTTCCACCTCGCGCCGCCGGACAACGTCCGCCCGCTCCGCCCGGCGAATCGTGCCGCGACACCTGTCCTCCGCCGCCGCGCGCCGCCGCGGGCCCGCGAGGCCCGAGGCCGGCCCGCCCGTCCCCGCGCAGGCCCGAGCGCCTCCTCCCGGCCAGCGCCCGCCGCCGCCGAGCCGCCCACCGCCGCCGCCACAGGCCCCGCCGCCGCCGCCTCTCCTCCTCTCCTTCCCCCGCGCCGGCGCCGCTCCTTCGTCTCCGGCCGGCGAGCGCCCGAGCGCCATCGAGCCGGTCAGATCCGATCGATCCCGTAAGGTAGCCCGTACGTTGACTTTCCCCCGAACGCTTTTTTTCTCTAAGTCTTTGAATTTCATCAGCAAGTGCCTCTGTTCATATAGCTATAACTCTGTGCATGTAGCTCCGATTCACGCGTGTAATATGTCAAATTGATCGTCTCGTGATGCTCTTCCTTTTGTTCAATTGCACCATGTTCATTAGAGGTCATCTTGATGCCCAAATCTCTGTTGGAAGAGGGCTAGTTGCTGTTATTCTCTGGTTCTCGAAAATAATGGCCGAGCAGGCGTGATGTCTTATACCAAAAAGTTGTCAGCGGATTGGACTCCTGAAACATTATATCCTCTGCAGTTGTGTATACAAGTCCGGATACAATCATTACATCTGAAGACTATCTTGGAGTTCGGAAGGGGGAACCCGCCTTGCAATGCCGAAGACAATCTGCACGCCGGACTCCTCGTCATTGAAGCCAGGTTCAGGGGCTACTCAGGGAGTCCTGGACTAAGGGGTCCTCGGGCGTCCGGCCTGTTATCAATGGGCCGGACTGGTGGGCTGTGAAGACATGAAGGCCGAAGACTGTACCCGTGTCCGGATTGGACCCTCCTTGGCGTGGAAGGCAAGCTTGGCGACCAACTATGAAGATTCCTTCTTATGTAACCGACTCTATGTAACCCTAGATCCCCCCGGTGTCTATATAAACCGGAGGGAGTAGTCCGGAAAGGATAGATTCATTACCATAGTCATGCAGGCTAGGCTTCTAGGGTTTAGCCATTACGATCTCGTGGTAGATCAACTCTTGTAATACTCATATTCATCAAGATCAATCAAGCAGGAAGTAGGGTATTACCTCCATAGAGAGGGCCCGAACCTGGGTAAACATCGTGTCCCCCGTCTCCTGTAACCATCGACCTTAGACGCACAGTTCGGGACCCCCTACCCGAGATCCGCCGGTTTTGACACCGACTGCTCCCTCCCGTCCTGCGCCGCCCCCTGCTTCCCTTCCCGTGCCCGCGCCGTCCGTGCTCGCCGCTCGGACCCTGATGCCGCGTGATGCGGGTGACGGTGCCCCTCGCCCGAAGCGCCGTGCCGACGAGCCGGCGGACCGTCGCCCGACCAAATCCTGGCGCCCTCCCTGGAGGCCTCGCGGAGGGAATCCGAGCTCCGCTCCGAGCTCATGTCTAGGGGCTCTGGCACGGCCTCGGACCCCTTCGGGCGGGAGGACAGGTCACGTGACCGCTTGCCGGACCACTGGCAAAGTCGCGGGCGCAAGCGGGACCGGCGTTCCCCCCTCATCGCTCCCCTCCCCGCCGGTCCCGGTCCACGGCTCGTTCAGGTTGCGCGTGTCGGCGTTCTGGGAACGGGGGTCCCCAGACTTGCCTGCCTGCGGCCCACGGCATGGCTAAGCAGCAGGCCGTACGACCCATCTTCGTCAACAAGGCACCCAAGACCCTCGCGAGGGTCCAAGCCTCGCGAGGCGGACGATGCAGGACCTCCTCTGGAGTGGCGTAGCCAGGCAGGCTCACGAGGAGCGGAGATATCAAGGCGAGGCAAACCTCACGAAGCTCTCGTGACGTGAGCCATGACGAACGGCACCAGGCGGGTGCCAGGCGGGCGCCAGTGCGCGCAGCGTCTCTATTTCCTCTTTGGTGCTAAGGAGGCCAGCGCAGGCGAAGAGTACCGAGGCATCAGACAAAGGTTGCCATATTGGTGCAACGAGACCAAGACCAGGAGGACGGCAAGGCGGAGGTCATCGTGGAGCCCAAGACGGCGTCACCCCAGAGCTTTTCGCAGGCGAAGACCGCTTTTGTCAGGATAGCTTGTACTAGTTGTCCCCCTGCAAATTTGCCCGCCGTTGTTGGCTCCCTTCCCGCTCGATATTTGGGAAGAGGACCAGGGCCTCTATAAATAGGACTAGCCCCCACAGTAGGAGGCAACTGATCCCGAACTAGTTCAGATCATCCTCAACCACACAAGCACAAGAACACCTCAACCTCAGGAGGCTGTTCTTCCCTTGTACTGTTCATCGTCAGCCCAAGAGGCAATCCACCACCACCACACTGGAGTAGGGTATTACACCACAACGGTGGCCCGAACCAGTATAAACCCCGTGTCTTTCTGTGTTGCAAGTTCGTCGAGTTCATCTGCGAGATCTTAGCGACCTAGAGCGTAGATCGGTAGGAGGGAGAGACGTCGCGCGCACCCCAGTGTTCGAACCTTAAGGGTTTGCCGGAACCCCACATCCGACATTTGGCGCGCCAGGTAGGGGTGCGCCGGAGCTCCTCTCCACCAACCTGCGCCCCGTGCCGCCGCGCTTCGCTCCCATAGCAGGTGCGCCGCCACCCGCCTCTGCGACCGACTCCAGCAGCAGGGAGTCTGGGTACCGAGCCCTGGCCCCCGCCCTAAGGCGATGCAGTGGCCAGCCAAGTTCAAGCTAGAGATGCCGCTGCGCTACGACGACGCGGCAGACCTGGCGGCAGACCTGGCGTCGAGGGCATACGAAGAGGCCGTCCTTGATGCCGGAGGCGACGGCAAGATCATGGCCAACTGGTTCCCCATGGCCCTCGCCGGCGAGCCGCGCACCTGGCTGCTCAACCTCCCGGGGTCCACGGTGGCGTCCTGGGAGGAACTCCGCAACCTCTTCACCGCGCGCTACGCGGTGCCGGCGCACCACGCAGTCGCGGCGCTGCTGGGTGGCTCTCAAGCACCGCCTTCAGATCGCCACATCAAGCCTTTCTTCTGTCAGATTGGGGCAGCCTCCAAGCGCCCGGGGGCTCCGCCGGGTTGGGCTGCGCCGGAGGCCGACCTCACCTTCGACTCAGAAGACCACCCCGGCTCCACCGCCAGCTCTGGCATGCTCCCAATGCTCTGCACGCCCACCATCTGCAACGTGGCCGTCACCAAGACCCTCATCGACGGCGGTGTCCGCCTCAACTTGCTCTCCGTAGAAGCCTTCAGCCTCCTCCACGTGACGCCCGAGCGGCTCAGCCTCAGCAAGCCTTTTTCAGGAGTGGGTGGTGGAGCTGCCCACTCTCTGGGGCAGATCCGCCTCCCTGTCACCTTCGGCACACGCGGCAACTACCGCACTGAGTTGGTGGACTTCGACATCGCCCGCATCGGTCTCCCGTACAATGCCATACTCGGGTACACAGCTCTTGCCCAGTTCATGGCGGCGAGTCACCCGTGTTGGAAATATGCCCTAGAGGCAATAATAAATTGGTTATTATTATATTTCCTTGTTCGTGATAATCGTTTATTATCCATGCTAGAATTGTACTGATAGAAAACTCATATACATGTGTGGATACATAGACAACACCATGTCCCTAGTAAGCCTCTAGTTGACTAGCTCGTTGATCAATAGATGGTTACGGTTTCCTGACCATGGACATTGGATGTCGTTGATAACGGGATCACATCATAAGGAGAATGATGTGATGGACAAGACCCAATCCTAAGCATAGCACAAAAGATCGTGTAGTTCGTTTGCTAGAGCTTTTCCAATGTCAAGTATCATTTCCTTAGACCATGAGATCGTGCAACTCCCGGATACCGCAGGAGTGCTTTGGGTGTACCAAACGTCACAACGTAACTGGGTGGCTATAAAGGTGCATTACGGGTATCTCCGAAAGTGTCTGTTGGGTTGGCACGGATCGAGACTGGGATTTGTCACTCTGTATGACGGAGAGGTATCTCTGGGCCCACTCGGTAATGCATCATCATAATGAGCTCAATGTGACTAAGGAGCTAGCCACGGGATCATGCATTACGGTACGAGTAAAGTGAGTTGCTGGTAACGAGATTGAACAAGGTATTGGGATACCGACAATCGAAACTCGGGCAAGTAACGTACCGATTGACAAAGGGAATTGTATACAGGATTGATTGAATCCTCGACATCGTGGTTCATCCGATGAGATCATCGTGGAACATGTGGGAGCCAACATGGATATCCAGATCCCGCTGTTGGTTATTGACCGGAGAGGCGTCTCGGTCATGTCTGCATGTCTCCCGAACCCGTAGGGTCTACACACTTAAGGTTCGGTGACGCTAGGGTTGTAGAGATATGAGTATGCGGAAACCCGAAAGTTGTTCAGAGTCCTAGATGAGATCCCGGATGTCACGAGGAGTTCCGGAATGGTCCGGAGGTGAAGAATTATATATAGGAAGTCAAGTTTCGGCCACCGGGAAAGTTTCGGGGGTCACCGGTTGTGTACGGGGACCACTGGAAGGGTCCCGGGGGTCCACCGGGTGGGACCACCTATCCCGGAGGGCCCCATGGGCTGAAGTGGGAAGGGAACCAGCCCTTAGTGGGCTGGGGCGCCCCCCATGGGCCTCCCTCCTGCGCCTAGGGTTGGAAACCCTAGGGTGGGGGGGCGCCCCACTTGCCCTGGGGGGTAAGTTTCCCCCTGGCCGCCGCCCCCCCCCTTGCAGATGGGATCCAGGCCGGCGCCCCCCTCCCAGGGGGCCTATATATAGTGGGGGGAGGGAGGGCAGCAACATGACAGCCCCTGGCGCCTCCCTCTCCCCCTGCAATACCTCTCCCTCTCGCAGAAGCTTGGCGAAGCCCTGCCGAGACCCCGCTACTTCCACCACCACGCCGTCGTGCTGCTGGATCTCCATCAACCTCTCCTTCCCCCTTGCTGGATCAAGAAGGAGGAGACGTCGCTGCTCCGTACGTGTGTTGAACGCGGAGGTGCCGTCCGTTCGGCACTCGGTCATCGGTGATTTGGATCACGGCGAGTACGACTCCATCAACCCCGTTCATTGGAACGCTTCCGCTCGCGATCTACAAGGGTATGTAGATGCACTCCTTTCCCCTCGTTGCTAGTATACTCCATAGATGGATCTTGGTGATGCGTAGAAAATTTTTAAATTCTGCTACGATCCCCAACAACCCGGCCTACAACCTCATGAGGATGCCAGGGAGCAAGGGCGTCCTCACCATCAAGGGGGACACTAAGGAGGCGGTGACGGTGCTCAGGCTCGCCTTCAAGACCGCGGCAGCAGCGCAGCCAACCGGCGCCGGAACGCCCGAGGCCAAGGAGACCGCGCCCGCCAAGAAGAAGCAGTTGTTCACCCAAGACAAGGCGGAGACCAAGCAGGTGCCGGTTGACGAGGATGGGTCTTCAGGGGCCACCTTTACCATAGGAACCAGCCTTGACCCGGGACAAGATGAAGCTTTGGTGAGGTTTTTGCGTGCAAACAAGGAGATATTCGCGTGGGAGCCCAATCGGCTGGTAGGGGTCCCGAGGGAGGTGATCCAGCATCATCTAAGGGTGTGCCCCAACATGCGCCCAGTGAAGCAGCGGGCAAGACGGCAGTCCACTGAGAAGCAGGCCTTCATCGTCCAAGAGACACGCAAGCTGGAGGCGGCTGGTAACATTCGAGAAGTTCGATACCCTGATTGGCTGGCGAACCTCGTCATTGTACCGAAGAAAGGTGGGAAGGAACGGATGTGCGTCGACTTCACCAACCTTAACAAAGCTTGCCCCCAAGATCTGTTCCCCCTTCCGCACATCGATCAAATCATCGACTCCACCGCCGAGTGCGACTTGCTATGTTTCCCGGATGCGTTCTCTGGATACCATCAAATCAAGATGGCGGTGGAGGATGTGGAGAAGACGGCCTTCCTGACGCCATGTGGGGTGTACTGCTACACCTGCATGCCCTTCGGCCTACGCAACGCGGGCGCAACCTTTCAGCGGCTGATACACATCGCCTTGGGCGGCAGCTCGGCAGGAACACAGAGGCCTACGTTGATGACATAGTGGTCAAATATCGCGAGGCGAGGACGTTGATTCAAGACTTCAAGGAGACCTTTGAGAGCTTGCGCCGGGTGAACTTGACGCTTAACCCGGAGAAGTGCATGTTTGGCGTCCCCTCCGGCAAGCTACTGGGATTCCTCGTATCCCACAGAGGGATCGAGGCGAACCCAGAGAAGATCAAGGCCGTCGAAGACATGAGCCCACCGCAGACCCTCAAGGAGATGCAAAAGCTAGCAGGGCGGGTGACCGCGTTAGGGCGTTTCATCTCCAAGCTAGGCGAGCGCGCCTTACCCTTCTTTAAGCTCATGAAGAAGAAGGGCCCCTTCGAGTGAACCCCGGAGGCCGACCGGGCCTTCCAAGACCTCAAGAAATACCTCACCAGTCCCCCGGTGATGGTGGCACCACGGCCTCTCGAGCCTCTGGTACTTTACCTTGCCGCCACCCCGTACTCCGCCAGCGCGGCGCTGGTGGCGGTTCGGGAGGAGCGCCAAGACAAGGGTGTGTCGCGCCAAGCCAGAGCTGATGCAGCGCAGGGTCAGGAAGGCGCATCAGAGCCATCAGCGGCGGAAGACCAAGCTCAGCAGGGCAACATCGCAGAAGCTCCTGAGGACGGTCAGGTCTCAGGAAACCCTCCACCTCAGGATATGCCATAATCTTCGCAGGACCGGAGTCCCAACAGTGTGCCAGCCCACGTCGAGCACCCGGTGTACTTTGTCAGCACCGTACTGCGGGACGCGAGGGCACGCTACCCCATGCCACAAAAGCTCTTGCTCACACTCTTGGTGGCCTCGCGCAAGCTGCGACACTACTTCCAGGGCCACCCCATCAAGGTCGTATCATCTTACCCATTGGAGAGGGTACTCAGGAGCCCGAACTCGGCCGGAAGGGTCGCTGAATGGAACATCGAGCTGCAAGCATTCCAGCTGGAGTTCAGCACTACCAGGGTCATCAAGGGAGCTGCGCTCGCCGATTTTGTGGCAGAATGGACCGATGCCCCGGCTCTTGAGGAAGGAGAAGACCGTTCCACCTCCCCAGGAAGTGAGGCACCAGACGGCTGGGTCATGTATTTCGATGGCGCCTTCGCGCACCAGGGTGCGGGGGCTGGAGCAGTGCTCATCTCGCCCACTCAGGACAAGCTTTACTACGCCGTGCAACTCTGCTTCCAGCACGGCGAGAAGGTCTCCAACAATATCGCAGAATACGAAGGCCTCATAGCTGGCCTGAAGGCTGCGGCGGCTCTGGGAGTGAGGCACCTTACCGTCAAGGGCGACTCGCAGCTCCTCGTCAACTTCTCCAACAAAGTGTACGAGCCGAAGGACGAGCACATGGAGGCCTACCTTGCGGAGGTGCACAAGATGGAAAAGCAGTTCTCGGGCCTGGAGCTGTAGCACATGCCCCGGGGCACCAACAAGGAAGCCGACGACATCGCCAAGAGAGCGTCCAAGCGGCAACCGCAAGAGCCCGGCGTCTTCGAAGAGTGGCTTTTGAAGCCATCAGCTACGCCACCTCTTTCAAGCATGACTCAGCCTCGGGAGGAGCTCCTACAGCCCCCGGCCACAGGAGCTCCAGCCTGCGGCCCAACCTCAGGAGCTCGGCTGCTCTTGGCGCTCGAGCCCCAGGAGGAGTGCTGGACCAAGGAATTCAAGGAGTACCTGATACACGGGACGCTGCCGGAGAAGGAAGAAGACGCGGAGTGCGTGGCCCGACAGGCCACGACATACTGCATTCAAGACGGCGAGTTGTACAGGAAACGGCCGAACGACGTCACGCTGCGCTGCATCTCTAGCGATCAAGGAAGGGAGCTGCTGATTGACATACACGGCGGGGACTGTGGACATCACTCGTCGTCAAGGACCCTCGTCGGCAAGGCCTTCCGCGACAGATTCTATTGGCCTACAACACTCAACGATGCAGGCGAGCTGGTGAAGTCCTGCGAAGCTCGCCAATTCCACGCCAAGCAAATCCATCAGCCCGCTCAGGGCCTCCAAACCATCTCGTTCACATGGCCGTTCGCGGTCTGGGGGCTGGACATCTTAGGCCCGTTCCCACGAGCGCCAGGGGGCTACCGCTATCTCTACGTCGCCATCGACAAGTTCACCAAGTGGGCGGAAGTGGAAGCCGTCCGTACCATTCCAGCCGGCTCTGCTGTCAAGTTCATCAAGGGCCTCGTGAGCCGCTTCGGGGTCCCCAACCGCATCATCATAGATAACGGCTCACAGTTTACTAGTAACCTCTTCAAAACCTACTGTGCTAACCTTGGAACGCAGATCTGCTACACTTCGGTGGCCCACCCCAGGAGCAATGGTCAGGCCGAACGCGCCAACGCTGAGGTCCTGAGGGGTCTCAAGACCAGGACCTTCAAGAAGAAGCTGGAGGCCTGCGGCAGGGGCTGGCACGACGAACTCCAGTTCGTGTTGTGGTCCATCCGTACCACTGCTACCAAGCCAACGGGCGAGACTCTGTTCTTCCTCGTCTACGGAGCCGAAGCAGTCCTCCCTCACGAGGTCAAGCATCGCTCCGCGCGGGTCCTGGCGTTCGACGAAACGCAGCAGGACGCCATGCGAGGGACGGATCTCGTACTGGGGGAGGAACGCCGACGTGAAGCCGCATTGAGGGCGGCAAGGTACCAACAAGCTCTGCGGCGGTACCACTGCCGCAGCATCCGCTCCAGGACGCTCGAGGTAGGCAACCTCGTCCTGAGGCGGGTCCTCTCCAGGGAAGGGCTGCACAAGCTTTCGCCCATATGGGAGGGACCGTTCAGGGTCGTTCATGTCTCCAGGCCGGGTGTAGCGCGCCTGGAGATGCAGGATGGGACACCCATCCAGAATGCCTGGAACATCCAGCACCTCCGGAAGTTCCATCCATGAAGCAAGGCCCAAAGCCTGAGAAGCAAGGCCCAGAGCCTGAGAAGCAAGGCCCAGAGCCTGAGAAGCAAGGCCCAGAGCCGGAGAAGAAAGGCCCAGAGCCTGAGAAGAAAGGCCCAGAGCCTGTGAAGAAGGCCGGGTGCCTGTGAATAATCGCCGCCCGTGACACTCTCACGTAATAATGAGTTGGGGCTGTACACGCCCCGGAGTCTCAGGAGCGCCGACCTCAGGCCCTGGGGCTCCCTCCCACGCCTAGTGGACAGCACTTAGCTCCGTGCTGGTGAGAAGACTTGAAGACTAGATTAGGTGCCGGACGCGGCTTTTCCTTTGCTTTCCATAGTTGGTTCGCTTTTCCTTAATCAGAGTTGCTCTTGGTGTTCATTGCTGATTTGGTTCCCCAGCCTTTTACCGCTTTTTTCGGCTCTAGTTTGCTCATGTTCTCTCTCTCGCATACCTCGCGAGGGGGCTAGGCAGGTGACCTCGCGAGCATTTCTCTTCTCTTTGCCTTCTCGCGAGCCACCCTCGTTCGAGCCTGGAAGCTGGCACATCTCTCCTAAATCCGTGCCCCACGGGTACCGCGATACAAGGCGCCAAGTCAAGGCTTGGGTGAACGGCAAATCCTTTAGTGCACCCCCTAACGAATTTTTTGCAGTTTCCGAGCAACGCGGACACCACGTGAGGGAAAGGGCGTCCCAAACACACCAGGTTAAGTTAACTTTGCGCAAAATAATAGCACCGCATGGGAACGACACGCATAATGCATTAACCAAAGAACCACAGTTCGATACACGCCCCTCTGGGCCCATACTGGTTTCGTTTTCCGATGCAGGAAAGAAAGAAAAAGCTAAGCAAAGCAGCGTTGCAGCAATCCGCAGAGGCAGGCACTTGGCGACGCCCCGAGCCTAGCCAGACCCCTCCTCTCGCTTCACGGAGGTGCGATGACGAGACGACCCGCTGCCACCTTTGAAGCGGGCGCGGCGACGCGGTGGCTGGTCGTAGCCACCGCTGCTGGAGCTGTCACCGGAGGAAGAGCCGCCGTAGCTGGAGGAGACGCGGTCGCCGCCGAGGGCAGGCTCGCCCTCATCCTCATCGCGACCATCACCAAGGCCGAGCACCTCCTCACCGCCGTTCGTCTCGGGGCAGCACCCGGCGCGGCGACCATCTTCCCCGAACACCCTCACATAGAGGGTCGATTCACCATCGTACCTGAAGTGGAGGGTGCACCGCCTGCCCAGGCCGCGCGCGCGGGCGAACGTCTGCAAGCCGCGGGCCAGGGCTATGTTGCCCGCGGCGGAAGTCTCGACCGTAACCCAGGAGGCCCTGCTGCAGCAGCCGTCCGCCTGCAGCCAAAGCCCGCCCGGACCAGAGGCCGGCAGTTCGCCGGCGAAGAAGCGCGGATGTTGGAGCCAGTTGCTGGCCGGGCTCTCCGACCAAACAACGAACTCCGGCGACACCTCAGCCGAATGGAAGCGCGGGCGGGGAGGCCGCGCCACCATCGCGCGCCTCCCCTCATCGGCTGAACCACCATGGATGGGACGATCCCCTCCGCGTGCCGCGGCGCCACCTCGACGGTGGGCCACGGCGGGGGTCGCGGCGTGCTTGCGCGGACGGCCGCGACCGCGCTTGGGCGCCAGGGAACCGGGGCCCTCGCGAGGGGCCTTTCCTTTCTCGGCAGCAGAGAACTTCTTTCGTGGCGCCATCGATGGCACTACAAGCAATGGAGCTAAGAAGCAAGCAAGCAAGGAAGAGATGGGCAACGGGGGCTCCGCCCCCTCCCCATTTATAGCAAGAGAAGGCCAACCGGCGTCTCCCACGATCGCAGGTAATGATGATTTTCCTTGCATGTCGCAGGGACTTGTCAAGTCGTGCAGTTGCTGAGGCAGCGTGGGGAAGCGGAGACGCCCACGTCCAATCAACCGCCACGCGTCGACCGAGGCCACATGCTTTTGGGGCCCACGGTGCTCCGAACTTGACCCTTGGCTTCGCCGCGAAGCCAAGCCCGAGCGCACCTTGGGCCCGGGGGCTAGTGTCGGCGTTCTGGAAACGGGGGTCTCCAGACTTGCCTGCCTGCGGCCCACAGCGTGGCTAAGCAGCAGGCCGTACAGCCCATCTTCGGCAACAAGGCACCCAAGACCCTTGCGAGGGTCCAAGCCTCGCGAGGCGGACGACGCAAGACCTCCTCTGGAGTGGCCTAGCCAGGCAGGCTCACGAGGAGCGGAGATATCAAGGCGAGGCAAACCTCACGAGGCTCTCGTGACATGAGCCATGACGAACGGCACCAGGCGGGTGCCAGTGCGTGCAGCGTCTCTATTTCCTCTTTGGTGCTAAGGAGGCCAGCGCAGGCGAAGAGTACCAAGGCATCAGGAAAAGGTTGCCATATTGGTGCAACGAGACCAAGACCAGGAGGACGGCAAGGCGGAGGTCATCGTGGAGCCCAAGACGGCGTCACCCCAGAGCTTTTCGCAGGCGAAGACCGCTTTTGTCAGGATAGGTTGTACTAGCTGTCCCCCCTGCAAATTTGCCCGCCGTTGTTGGCTCCCTTCCCGCTCTATATTTGGGAAGAGGACCAGGGCCTCTATTAATAGGACTAGCCCCCACAGTAGGAGGCAACTGATCCCGAACTAGTTCAGATCATCCTCAACCACACAAGCACAAGAACACCTCAACCTCAGGAGCCTGTTCTTCCCTTGTACTGTTCATCATTAGCCCAAAAGGCAATCCACCACCACCACACTGGAGTAGGGTATTACACCACAACGGTGGCCCGAACCAGTATAAACCGCATGTCTTTCTGTGTTGCATGTTCGTCGAGTTCATCCGCAAGATCTTAGCGAGCTAGAGCGTAGATCGGTAGGAGGGAGAGACTTCACGCGCACCCCAGTGTTCGAACCTTAAGGGTTTGCCGGAACCCCACATCCAACAGCGCGGAGCAGTCCCCGCCTCACCGGTACAACCTGCCACAGCGTCAGCTGCAGTTCCCTCCCCCGAGTCTCGGTGCTCCCAACCCCTGGGGTGCTTTCGCGAAGAAGAAGAAGAAGGCCGGTCAGCGTTTTGGCGGTGGGGCTGGGCAAGCATCCTCCGTCACCAACCCGACGCCGGCCCCCCCGGCCCCTCCGTCGAAGTCCACTTCCGGCACCATATCCTGCTTCAATTGTGGCAAAGAGGGTCACTGCTAGGTCGATTGCAAGGATCCCCCGGCTTGTTTCAAGTGCAAGGGCACGGACCACCCCGCAATTCTTTGCCCGCTTCAGCCGGAGGAGGGGGAGCTGATGCTATGTGGCCATGCTCAAAACGATCTTGGATTCTTCCAGATGGATCTGCCCGCGGACGCGGCCGTGCCTTCCCTGACCGCTCTCATCTCGGTCCTGGAAGGCCGGTCGGCTTCCCCGGCTATCATCACGGAGGAGCTCCGTCACCTCTTTCGTGCTGACTGGGATTGTGAGGTCACTCCGATCTCCGATCACGAGCTTACCGCGGTGTTTCCAAATCCTATCAGCTTGCGCTACGGCACCCGCAGTGATCAGCTCACTTTAGCTCTCAACAAGCTCACCGTCAGCATCTCTATGTCGTTGGTGGACCCTATGGCGGTGGCCTTTCTCTCGACGGTGTGGATTCAAATACGTGGGCTACCGCCGATTGCCAAGAAGGAGCGCGCCATTCGGAACATGTCCATACTCCTTGGCAAGATCGTGGAGGTCGATGGCCCTTCTCTCATCCGCGGACCGGCTGTTCGTGTCAAGATCAAGACCCCCGACCTGACTAAGCTGGAGACAACAATCCGTATGTTCTTCGGTGATGCTGGATATGACCTCAAAATCTCGGTGGAAGGGGGCGTTCCTGGTTCCTCCGAACCAGCGACGGATGATGCGGCTCCCGGGCCCGATGGCGACTTGGATGGTGGCTCGTGCTCCCCTGGTGGTGGCCGGTCACCACGCTGGCGCAGCCACTCCCCAAACTCCAACGGGGATGATGATGACTCTCCTGAGCCACATATGCCGCCTCAGCCGGCGGGCAAGGCGACGACCGAAGAGCTCTCTCTGGACCATGATGCTACTGCCCAAGACCCGGCGGATGATGCGGATGCTCGTGCTCTCAACGCCATGCTCGAGGCTGATTCACCGCTTCGTCCCAGCGTGGCCCTCCCTTTGCTCCTTGGCACCCGGTGGCCGCTTCGGAGTCGGAGACGGTCAGCGGTGCGAGCGACGTCAGCCTGGAGGTCTCTCCCCCTCCTCCCCGCGTCTGGCCTCACCTGCTCTTGCCCAGGCTCCATCACCACTGACTTCGCCGCGGGCTGGGGCGGGGGAGGCCTCTCCTGTGACCGGGACTGGGTAGGTCCGCCCCCGGTGCCTCCACATCCTCCGAAGGGCAAGGGCCGGCCGCGTTCGGCCTCTTCTCCGGCGACGATCACTCAGAAGAGCGCGCGGATCGACTTGGCTGCACGGGCGACTGGTGCGTCCCCCAACGCAGTCGAGAAGGCCGCTCGCCGGGCTGCGGCTCGCAACCTGGACTCAGGTCCGTCCCAACCCACCCCCCTGTTCTTTCGGCTGTTGATTGCTTGCTTATAGATGAAGCAACTGATGGGGGGATTCCGGCTGAGGAGGAGCCGATGGACTCCTTCTCAGCTCTAGCTGCCGTTCCCTTAGGCCAACTGGCCCTTCTTGCCAATGACTCTGCGATTGTCTTTCGTGGTGAGAAGGGCCCCGCTCTCGAACAGATCGCGGCCATCAAGGCTAAGGAGATCCTTGATGGCCACCTTGCAGTCGCTAGGGCTCGCGAGGCTGCCGCTACCGAGGCCGCCGTGACACCCAACACACAGCCCGTGGGGAGGGGTGACAGGTCGGCAGCTGCCCCGGTAGAGGTTCGGGGCCGTACACGCTCTTGCACGGCTCAGCTTCGTCGGGCTCTTAGTGCGTCCATTGCAGTGGGGTCCAGCGTGGATCCCCTAGAGGAGTAGTATGCGTGCACTATTCTGGAACCTTCGCGGCTTCGGCCATCATGGCCGTCGACGCCAATTAGTGGATTACATGCGCGAGGAGAATATTGATATAGTGGCGATCTAAGAAACGATGAGGACTGAGTTCTCTCTCTCTGAACTCGATCGATTGAGCCGACACTTGTTTGCATGGCACTGGTTGCCATCTAGTGGAGTGCCGGGACACTCCGGTGGCATCCTTCTTGGGGTGAAGGATGCCACCTTTGAGGTTGGCTCCATGGACCGCGGAGATTTCTTCATGAGTATGGAAGTGTGGGGAAGGGCAGTTAACTTCAAATGGGAAGTGATTGTCGTCTATGGCCCGGCTGACCACAGTCGCTCCACCGCGTTCCTCGCTGAATTGCACGCCAAGATTAGGGCGGCTACTCTCCCAGTGATCATTGGGGGTGACTTCAACCTTCTCCATTCCGTAGCTAACAAGAATAATGGTCGGGTTGACCAGTCAGGCATGCAATGCTTTAATGACTGGATTGCCGACCTCGAGCTCCGGGAATTAGATAGGGTCGGAGCCCGATTCACCTGGACTAATAAACAGGTGAACCCGACCCAGAGTGTCCTGGACCGGGTATTTATATCCCCTGAATGGGAACTTCGGTTCCCCTTAGCTACTCTCCAGGCCATCACGCAGATTGGATCTGACCATGTACCCCTCTTACTTTCATCCATGGATGAGCGGCCCGGACCTCCTCCCCGCTTTTGGTTTGAGGCGTTCTGGCTTCGCCATCCGAGATTCATTGCGGCCGTTCGAGACCATTGGATTGCGGCCCGTGCTGAACCTCACCGGACCATGTCAGTCATGGACGATTGGCACCACTTGAACAAACGCTCCAGGCAATTTATGAAGGGCTAGGGCGCAAATATTGGGCGGGACCTGCGGGTCCAGTAGCAGACTGTACTCATGGAGATCCGGGCACTTGACATACGCGCTGACGGCCCAAGTCTGTCTTCTGAGGAATGGTCTCTTCGGTATAGCCTGGAAGATACCCTTACTAACATCTATGCCAAAGAAGAAGAATACTGGCGCCAGCGCGGCTCTTTTAATTGGATCCTCTTTGGCGATGCCAACACGGCTTATTTTCAGGCCATTGCCAATGGCCGGAAGCGACGATGCACCATCCCCATCCTTTGGGATGGGGAGCGGTTGTTACAGGACCCGGACGAGATCCGGGCTCATGTTGATGGGTTCTATATAACCCTGTTTTCCGCTCGTCCTCGAGCGGGCCTTGCTCTAGCTGAGAACTTTTGGGACGAGCATCTCCGCGTCTCTCCTGAAGAGAACCAATCTCTTCTTAACCCCTTTGAAGAATCGGAGGTGGAGGCCATCGTCAAGTCCATGAACCCGGCCTCTGCCCCAGGTTCGGACGGCCTCCCGGTCTGGTTTTTTCAAGTTTTCTGGCCCACCGTCAAGGGCAGATTATGTCGTTATCCCGGGAATTTTCGAGGGGGGCCCTTGATGTATCCCGCCTTAACTATGGGATCATATCTCTGATCCCCAAAGTCCAGGGGCATCGGATATTCGACAGTTCCGCCCGATCACGGCCATTAACATGATCTTTAGGATTCTAGCCAAGGGGTACGCCACTAGGGCGGCTCTCTTGGCTCCAAGGATCCATCACCTGAACCAATCGGCGTTCACGAAGGGACGATTCATACTCGACGGGGTTCTAGTGCTTCACGAGATCCTCAATGAGGTCAAGAGAAAGCACCTCCGTGCTGTTTTCTTCAAGATTGACTTCCATAAGGCCTATGATATGGTCCATTGGTTCTTTCTCTATGAGGTCATGGAGAAGCGTGGGTTTGACCCATATTTGATAGCTAGGGTGATGCAGTTGGTTATGTCTGGCCGCACAGCAGTGAACATCAACGGGGAAGTTGGCTCTTACTTCTGCACTGCCCAGGGGGTGCGCCAAGGCGACCCCCTGTCCCCCTTCCTGTTTAACCTGATTGTGGATGCGCTTGCTACAATCTTGGACAAAGCACGGAGGGCTGGCCATATCACGGGGATCTGCCCGCACCTAGTCGGTGACGGGGGCATTACTCATCTCCAATATGCAGATGACACCATCCTCATGGTTGAAGGCTCGGACACTGACATCCAAAATCTGAAGTTCTTACTCTTGTGTTTTCAAGAGATGTCGGGTCTGAGAATAAACTTTGCCAAAAGCGAAGTAATGGTGCTAGGCTACTCAAGGGAGGAATCCCGGCGCTTAGCCAATATGCTGAACTGCCGTCTAGGATCGTTTCCGACCTCCTACCTTGGCCTCCCGATTAGCGATTCCCGCCTCCAGGCGAAGGATCTTCGCCCCACGGTGTCCAAGCTTCAGCACAGGGTCGATCCATGGCAAGGGCGGTGGCTATCCAAGGCGGCCCGGGTCATGTTGATGAACTCCTCCTTAGTTAGCCTGCTTATGTACTTGATGGGATTCTATAGTTTGCATGAATCCCTTCACCAGGAAGTCGCCAAATATTGTCTCGGTTCTTCTGGGCGGGACCAGACAATAGACAAAAATATCACATGGTGAAGTGGTCTGAGGTTTGCAAGCCAAAGGACCAAGGCGGTTTGGGAGTCATCTCGTCCAAGCGGATGAACATAGCCTTGCTCTCCAAATGGCTATGGCGCATTGAGGCAGGGGATGGGGGCCTATGGCTCCAGATCATCCGCGCAAAGTACTTGCGTGGACAACCCCTTGCCTTCGCCTCCCGGATGGGTGGCTCCCAGTTTTGGCAATCGGTCATCCAGCTAATGCCGGTCCTACGGATTGGATCGTCCATCTCGGTAGGGACGGGCACCAACACCCTGTTCTGGCTTGACCGTTGGTCGGGTGATAGACCATTCGCCCAACGTTTCAATGCGCTATTTACCATTTGTGTCCGACCGCATGTCTCCGTGCATGCGGCCCTCACTGACTTGGGGGTTGTGGGTTTCCACCGAACTTTTGGCCCGTTAGAACGGGACCGATGGGACGAGATGCTCCAATGTACTGCTCTACACTCCCCCTCCATGGAGGAAGATTCGATATCTTGGTCCCTCGAACCAAGTGGGATGTTTTCTACCAAATCCCTATACCACACTTTGCTAGCTACCCCGGGTCCAACTGAAATGACCCTTCTTTGGGAAATTAAGCTACCGTTAAAGATTCGCATCTTTCTATGGCAATGGGTGCGAGGCCGTTTACCCTCGGGTACGGAAGTTAGAAAGAGGAATGGACCCGGGGATGGTCTATGCCCCCTATGTAACGTACCTGAAGATTCCAACCATATTTTCTTTCGATGCCCGATGGCAGTCTTCCTCTGGAGCTGCATCAGGGAGGTGATTGGTGGTGATTGGGTCCATGATAACCTCCCCGATCTGTTCCAGGCGGTCCTAAGCCGAGAGGCCAGGACGCGCCCTAGTCTGTGGGTAATATTGGGGACGATGGCGTGGACCTTGTGGACGGCTCGCAATAAGCTCGTGATTGAGCATGTGATTCCAACTCGTACGACTGATTCTATCTACAAACTATGTGGCTTCTTACAGCTATGGAGACCGCTCAGCAAGCGAGGTGATCGGGACTTCATCGACAGTATCATTTCGGCTCTACGCACCACCGCCGGAGCATTGGCGCCACCGCTCCCGCCTCCACCACCTGAGCTGGATTAGTTAGACTTTGATACATATTTTGGGGTTGTTTGGCTGTGCCCCCAGCGCTCCGTTCTGTGTTGCACTTCTGTAATGCACTTGTGGTAACTTATTTTCGTTTTCCTTGGCTGGACCTTTATGTTGGCCGCGGTTGCCGCATGTTGTTGTGGTGGTTGCTTTATAATCTAAAGCGGGGGGAAACCCTATTTCGTGGATTATAATGCAATAAAATTTCCATTTATTGTTTACGCAAAAAGGCACACATTTAATCTATAATTAATTTAGTTTATTGCATGGCATTAATATTGCCTCAAATATTCGTGTCTTGAATGTAATTTTAATGCTTTCCTCAAATCCTTATTTTTAGTGCTAGGATCTGCGAGTTGTAATAGGTTAAATCCACCAAATTAGTAATTAATTTTGGTTAATTAAGGGAAATTTATTGGAGTATATATACTCCCTCCAGTCCATTTTACTCCGTATATAATTTTTGTGTAAAGTCAATTTTAGTAAAGTTTGACCAACTTTATTGAAAAAATAACAACATTCATAATGCGAAACCATATAATTAGATGCGTCATGAATTTAATTTTCATAATGTATAACTTTAGTATTATAGATGTTGATATTTTTTCATACAAATATGGTCAAACTTACAGAGTTTGACATAAGACAAATCTTATACGGTGAGTAAAAAAGACTTAGCGAGTACATACATGAGCTGGATGCAAAATTTGTAGGAGCTTGTGCCAAAATGTGAGGTTGTTCAATCAGGCCTTGCTTGCACGTCAAGCGTGGCGTGTAATTCAGTTTCCGGAGAGCCTATGTGCACAGGTCCTATGAGCCAAGTACTATCCGTCTGGACCCATTATTGACACAGTCTTCACAAGGAATTGTTCGTCGACATGGGCGGCCATTGAATATGAGTTAGATCTAGTTAAGCAGGGGTGCATCTGGCGTGTTGGTACTGGAGAAAATATACGCATATGGCGGGATCCTTGGATCCCAAGGGAGCCCTCCTTTAGGCCGATCACACAAAAACGTCGATGCAGACTAGAATGGGTGGCAGACCTCCTGAATGTTGATGGCTCTTGGAATACGTCGCTTCTCACGCAACATTTCCTTCCAGTAGATGTCTTCGAGAACCTGTGTAACTGCATTTTTTTGTAATTGTTTGAAACACAAGTTCATCTCAACTTAAAAAGATATCCATACTCAAAATTTAGGTTTATTTTTATAAATATAGATATATGTGCCAGCATAATCGGTGTTGCAGTTTTTAAAATGAATGGGTTGTAGTTGTAAAATACAGATTGCCAAATGCATTTCTCAAAAAGAATTGGATAGTTAAATATAGTTGTCCTCTAATAGAAAACTTGTTGACTGTCAGCCAACAACACTAGTGCTACTTTTGATGAAAATCTCAACATGCCTAAATGGCACTGGCCCGAGAAGGTCCAAAACCATGCGTCCACAAAGCGGGTTGAATTTGGAGGACAGACATTTAAGAAGGGTTTCTATGCAAACTACAACATGTGGTTTGTAGGTAGTTTTCTACAAAATGACTGGGAAGGGGCTGAGATGACATCAAATTGACCATAACGAAAATTTGCAGATTCTCAGAAGATAGTCTGTTTCCACCTGATACCCCCCCCCCCCCCCCCCCCCCGCTATCCTGGTGGTGTATGTTGATGATATAACGATAACTGATGTTGAAGAAATTAAATACCTCAAGGAGAAATTGGGGAAAACATTTGAAGTGAAGATCTTGGGCCACTTAGTACAAGTATATACAAAGAAAAAACTCTTTCCTTCTCCACAAGAAAAGCTCTTCTCCTCCCGTCAGCGTCGGCACCGCCGCCGGTCCGCCCCATCTCCGATGACCTCTAGGCCATGGAGGTGCAGAGGATCTCGTCCCCCGCCGGCGGGAGGGGCCCCGTTCTCGTTCTTGTTAGATTCAATGTCTTGGTTGGAGATGTGTGGCGGCGGCGATGTCCCTTAGTAGAAATAATGTCTCCCATGTTCTATCCCCGTCCCGATGATGCTTTTAGCATCGTTGGAGGCGTGAGGTTTGTCTTCGTCGGATCTCGCGGGATCCGGTCGGTGCTGGTCTTCGGTGGATGTGTTTTGATCCTATCTTCGTTCGTCTTCGTCTGGGTGTTTACAGGTTTGATCCTTCTGATCTACGACTTTCTTCATCAGTGATGGTTGCTACTCTGGTGCGCTGGTCCTATGGTGCCTTAGCACGACGACTTCCCGACTGTCTACTACAACAAGGTTTCCCCGGCTCCGGTGAGGAAGGGGCGATGACGGCGGCGCGTTTTTGGCTCGCTCCAGTGCTTGTAGTCGTCGCTAGGTGGTCCACAGACATGGTTTTAATTTTTATTAGCTCTGTTGTTATTTGTACTGCCATGATTGAAGATTAATAGATTGGAAGTTTCTTGCAAAAAAGTACATACAAAGAGAAAGAAAAGATAGGGGATTGTTCAAGGCCACGGAGTTGAGGCAGCAGCCAACAGGAGCAACAAGCTCAGAGGAGAGCCTAAAAGATATAGGTGTACATTCTTTTTTAAAGAGGAGAAACCAAGGTTAGTATTCTCAAAAATCTTTCTATTCCTTCCGCTTCTAAATGCACCAGGCAACCAAGATGACTACCTCCATGAAGAATGGCTTGGAGAAAGCAGCTTTGGCAGCAATGATGGCTGGGGTGACATTGGAGTTAGTAGAAGAACCGATGCATATCCTATGCCAACAGGAACTGTGAAAAGGGCAAGACAGGAAGAGGTGATCTAAAGGCCCATTAGCACATAGGATAGCGATGTGCATCTTCTCAACATGAAAGTTCTTTCTGAGAAGAATGTCTTAGTATTAGGTCTGTCCTTCGAAAGTAGCCAGGCCGAATCCTTCAGCTCTGAGAGCATTTTGATGACCATATCCATCTGAGAGTTGAAGAGCAAAAGATAAGGCGTAAATTTTCTTGGAAGAGAAGCAATCATTTCCCCAGGAGTAGCTTCAATGGTCATGAATTTCTTGAGTAAGATGAAGATTCTGAAGGAGGGTCCTGAATCTAAAGCCTGTTCTGAAAGAGGGAGGTGAAACATATCCAGAAGCTCATTGTGCTCAGTGGCCTGCTTCACAGAGACAGTATCATCGTTGGCAAAAGAATGGAGCATGGGGAAGATTTGACTAAGGCAAGGGCTAGGCAGAACTGAGTTTTACTTACGGATAGAACAGTAGGAAGTAGAGGGGGCTATTGCCCCCCCCCCCCCGGCCCAACACAAATTCCCGAAGGATATGTCACATCAGCGGGCAGTTCTTCGAGGTTTTGCTAGTACTTGTTGGGCGTTGTGTAGTTTCCACCGTCACAGTGATAAGCTCAGTAACTCTGACTGTGACTGTGGTAATAAGGAGATTCAGTGCAGCCACGACATGCGCCGCTGTCTTGATGGCTATGATGGCATGGCCTGAAAAAGGTAGATGAGTGCCAAGTTAGTGCCATATGAAAAGTGATGCAGTTCAAGAAGTAAGAACTGAAAATTAGCCTTATTTACATTCTCTACGACTCTATGTTGGTTCTCAGTTTTATTAATCATGTGAAAATGAATTTTTTTTAGTCATACCCGTATGTTGCTTCTCAGTTTTATTCAAAAAATTCTTAATGAACAAGTTGAACTGACAGTTTGCACAGTATTCAGTTCAGTGAACGTCATGATGTCACTAAATGTAAATCCACTCTTTCAGAAATTATATTCTTGGCTAATTAAGAGGCCAAAGAAATAAAAGTTAAAAAGCTTTTAATATTGTTCCAAACTGAGTCCAGGTTCAGTTTTCCAACAATGCAAATTCTACAACTAAACTTGTATTCTGCAGTATCTCCTTTGCTCTTCTCAAGTTGGCGACTACTTTTGGAGACTGTCACTGATGTGGTTGTGTTAGCTCAGCTGGGTTGTGTGCATGCATCATGGGTAGGACGCGCTCAGACATGCCCGTCACGTCAGACTGACGGTTAGAGCCTTCCGCTCCTCGCCGTGTGGTGCCGCTCTAGCATTCCGCTCAAGGGAGGAAGCCAAATATTTAAGCCGGATGGCGGCAGCCCAATCCTAGCCCGCCCTTTTTCTTCCTCTTTCTCCTCTCCACCGTCGGCACTTCCACTTCCATCCGCCGTTTGCCATGCTAAGGCATCGGATCACCACCTACGCCATGCTCACTCAGGAGGGGAGGTTGCAACTGTCGGAGGAGATCCTGGTGAGGCATGCTGCTAGTTTCATTGTGGATCTTCCTCCGGATTCGCTCAAGCGAAGGAGCAGGAGGAGGAGCCGAAGCCCATGGAGTCGCAGGTAGCGAAGCCGACTGCGGGCTTCGCCATGGAGGGCGTGCGGTGGAGTACGAGGTCACGCAGGCGGAGGAGATGGCGGAGCAGTCTGTCATCCTTGAGTCCATCCAGGATGAAGCATATGTGGAGGTCAACTGGTGCTTCATCTGGCACCAAAGGGCGGAGATGAACGAGCTCTTCGCCTCTGCTTTAGACAATGGCGAGGCGGAGCCTTCACATGCGGCAGAGCTGCCGCAGTTTCCCATCTACCCACCGTTCGGGACGGAGATCGTCGACATATCCGACGATGAGTAGTATAGATATGTACATAGTACATAGATTTTTTTAGTTTGCATGACTAGTATGGATTTAAGATATGAAGATTGAAGTTTGATGTTGATAGATGCAGTGGATGTTTTTTTTTGCTGCCCGATCATGATAACCCACAAGTATAGGGGGTCAATTCTAGCCTTTCTCGATAAGTAAGAGTGTCGAATCCAATAAGGAGCTAAAGGTATAATTAATATTCCCTTCAAGTTTTATCGACCATCTATACAACTCTACGCACACCTAACATTTGTTTCACTTAGAACAAGTATGAAACTATTTTGTAGGTGTAGGGATAGGTTTGCAAGAATAAAATTAGAGGTACTTAGCGGAAATAAAACCATGAGTAATTTGCAAGATAATAAAAGTTAGTTGTTTAGTAGAAATGTTTTTGTCGCACAAGAAAGTTATTTGTCCTAGGCAATCGATTTTTTTTGGAAAAGGAGGATAAACCCCCTCTGCATCTGGACGATGCATGCAATCATTTTATTAATTATTCACAAAGACGATACAAAGTAATACAACAGTCAGCCTGAAGCCACCATCTAGGCAACATCTGTTGCTACTCCTATACCCTTGATGAAGGTGTGTCGAATATCCGGGTCAAATACCAAACGGACATCGCACCAAACCCTAACATCTATAGCCGGATGCCCCAGCCCAGCCACACACCGGGACTGGGTCCAATACTGGTCTGGCACACTTTCAGAGTCTGCCGCCTCCATATTTCACCGGTCCATCCCCAGAACAGGAACTGACGCATCGACCTTGCCTGGCCTGCCTTCGACGCCATCCTAGGCAATCGATAACTAGATCAGTAATCATTATTGGAATTTTATATGAGGGACAAAGTTGTGAGCAAGGAGGCATTCAAAAGTTGAATTGTGCGCCCATGTTATATAGAAGTTTTTTTTTGTTTGCGAAATGTGTTATCCAGAAGTTAGCATACAGTGGTTAGTTGATGGTCACTATCTTGAGTTGTAGCGAGTGGTGACAAGCTAAAAAAACGTGGCGAAGAAATTGGTCGCAAGTGGAGACCAGCAGTGGTCTAAGAAAGCGTGGCAGCAAAACAAACAGCATCCACCCACACTTGTGGCCGAGGCAGAAACATGTCGTGCGGACGACACACCAGAACTATTCTCCGTGTACCACGATGGTGATGTATACGGCCAGCCGCAGTGCGCGCCGTGCTGTGCGTCGATGGCGACGAATTCCATGGGCATGGGCATGAAAGCCCACGTACACGTACACGTACGTTGAGTGGTCCTCCCGCCAGGCACGCACGTACATACGTACGTGCTTACAGTCTCATGCGTACGTTCTACGCAGGTGGCCAGACATTCACGTCGATCGCACGGGCGTACAGCTCTGGCTAGTTGGTCCACGTACGTCTTTACTGCCCTGCCGGCCCGCGGTCGCTCGCCGAATCAACACGCCCACACGCGCGCGTCAATGCGCGGCCGCGACGCTGCCGGCGCCCTGAGCGGAGCCCACGCACGACATCGATCGACCTCGCAGACGCACGTACGGCGACCACGTCCGAGCGCGCGTGCGTGCCTCGCGGCCACGGGCACGGGCGCACGTCGACGTCGCCCGCCGCCGTCCGGACCCCCGAATTATCTCCCGGTATGTGCCAGCGCCGCGTGCCTGGCCTCGCTCGCCCTAGCACATGGCGTGGCGCGCGCGCGCATGGTGCGAGCACATGGCCGATGGGCTCCGCCTCCGTCGTCGTCGCGCCACCAGCGCCGCCGCGGTCCGGCCCCCCGGAATTATCTCCCGGTCGTCCGCGCCAGCGCCGCGTGCCCTAGCACCTGGCGTGGAGCGCGCGCGCATGTGCGTGTGCTCCTGTGTCGGCCACGAATCCCCTTGGCACAGCTCGGCGGCGAGCACATAATTACATTAGTAACAGTACACGCCTGGGAACAGTTATCGCTCGGTCGATCGTCTGCCGGCGCTGCGTCCGTGCTCGATCGGCTGCGCTGGCGCGCTCTAGCACCTGGCGTGGAGCGCGCGCGCATGCGCGTCTAGGCCAGGCCATAAACCCTCTTGCCAAAGCTTGGCGACAAGGCGGTAAGAGCCTGCACGTACGTGGCTGGGTGTGAGCGAGTGCGTGCGTGATGGAGATGGAGCGACGGTGGTAGGTTTACTCTCAGTTTCTCCTTGGTTTGCAGGTTTTCAACTTTTCTTGTCATGGAATTTACTGTATTAATTAAGCACCATAGCTATATATCCAAGCAAATTGTAATGCCCACGATGCGGCTATATCTCCAACGTGTCGAGGCACGACTTAGAGTCATAACCGCATGATGGTTTTGTCGCAAGAGGGTTTATCTTCACACAATCCCATGTACTGAATAAGAAAGGGATAAAGAGTTGGCTTACAATCATCACTTCACGCAAATAACAAGTTAAACATACATCATCCAGAGTACAATCAAGGTCCGACTACGGAACCCAAATAAAAGAAGACAACCACATATGCTAGATCCCCGATCGTCCCAACTGAGCTCCACTACTGATCAACAGGAAACGAAACATTGTAACGGCCAAGGTCCTCGTCGAACTCCCACTTGGGTTCGGTAGCATCACCTGCACTGGTATCATCAGCACCTGCAACTGTTTTGATAGTATCTGTGAGTCACGAGGACTCAGCAATTTCAAAACTCGCGAGATCAAGACTATTTAAGCTTATGGGTAGGATGGTAATGAGGTGGAGTTGCAGCAAGCGCTAAGCAAATATGATGGCTAACATACGAAAAAAATAAGAGTAAGATGAGAAGCTACGCAACGGTCGTGAAGCTAGAAGTGATCAAGAAGTGATCCTGAACTTACGTTTAAACATAACCCAAACCGTGTTCACTTCCCGGACTCCGCCGAAAAGAGACCATCACGATTACACACGCGGTTGATGCATTTTAATTAAGTCAAGTGTCAAGTTCTCTACAGCCGGATATTAACAAATTCCCATCTGCCACATAACCGCGGGCACGGCTCTCGAAAGTTTATACCCTGCAGGGGTGTCCTAACTTAGCCCATCACAAGCTCTCACGATCAACGAAGGATATTCCTTCTCCGGAACAACCCGATCAGACTCGGAATCCCGGTTACAAGACATTTCGACAATGGTAAAACAAGACCAGCAAGACCGCCCAAATGTGCCGACAAATCCCGATAGGAGCTGCACATATCTCGTTCTCAGGGCACACCGGATGAGACATCCTACGAGTAAAACCAGCCCTCAAGTTTCCCCGAGGTGGCCCCGTAGTCTGCTCGGTTCGGACCAACACTCAGAGGAGCACTGGCCCGGGGGGTTAAAATAAAGATGACCCTCGGGCCTGCAGAACCCAAGGGAAAGTTATAGGTTGTTAGGCAAATGTAAAACCAAGGTTGGGCCTTGCTGGAGGAGTTTTATTCAAAGCGAATTGTCAAGGGGGTCCCATAACCCCAACCGCGTAAGGAACGCAAAATCAAGGAACATAACACCGGTATGACGGAAACTAAGGCGGCAAGAGTGGAACAAAACACCAGGCATAAGGCCGAGCCTTCCACCCTTTACCTTTACCAAGTATATAGATGCATTAATTAAATAATAGATATTGTGATATCCCAAAATAATCATGTTCCAACATGCAGCAATCTTCAACTTCACCTGCAACTGACAACGCTATAAGAGGGGCTGAGCAAAAGCGGTAACATAGCCAAACAACGATTTGCTAGGAAGGTGGGTTAGAGGCTTGACATGGCAATATGGAAGGCATGATTAACAAGTGGTAGGTACCGCAACATAGCGATAGAACGAACAACTAGCAAGCAAAGATAGAAGTGATATCGAGGGTAATGGTCATCTTGCCTGAGATCCCGCAAGGAAGAAGAACAAGTCCATGAAGTAGACGAACCAACGTAGTCGAACGGATCCTCACAATCGCAACGTAACCGGAACTAAGAAGGAGAAGCACAACCGGAAAGAAGCAAACAACATGTTAAACAACCATCACATAAGCATGGCATGATGCAAAATCAAGTATGATGCATGTCCGGTTTAAATATGCATGGCAAAGTGCACAAACAATACTACAAATTAAGTGGAGCTCAATATGCAACGAGTTGCATATTGACGAAACACCACATCAATTATTTAGTTCTCTCTCGTTTATGTACCCAACAATATTAAATGTTATTAAACATGGCAAGAGGTGAAGCATATGAAAACTACCTATCTAGGCAAGTTTAAATGAGGCCGGAACAACAAACAATAATTCCGGAAAATCTCCATGTGCATATTTTGAATTTGCTACCGTTCTGCCCTAAACCATATTTTATTGTTGTTAAGCATGGAAAGTAAGTGCACCAAGTTAATCTATGCATTATTCCTCCCCATTTACATATAAAATTTATTTAATTCGAAGTTACGGTTATTTAGTTATGAAATAAATCATTTTAACATGACATTTAGCAAATTAAAAGCAAACAGCATTTTAAACCTTTTTAACATGGATAAAAGTTGCGTATTATGAAACTAGACAAAATTCTAAGCATTTTACATATTTAGTTTGTTCAATTATGATGCAAGGTTGTGAAGTTATTATATGCATGAATAACAAGGGGTTTTCTGCAAAACTGTTTTTCTCTTAAAATTATACAAATTCGCATAACTGGAAAAAAAAAACTTGCATCCGTTGTCGTGTGAACATGAATGGGATTGTGTGAAGATGACCCTTCTTATGACAAAACCACAATGCAGTTATGCCTCTAAGTCGTGCCTCGACACGTGGGAGATATAGCCGCATCGTGGGCGTTACACAAATGGTCCGGTTTATGCTGACTGCTGAGCCGGGACACGACAGGCGACAACAGGCCGCGTCAACAGAATTTGAGTCCTTTTTAACAGTTGGTACTACTAACTGCCAGCACCCACCGCCTACCACTGCTCTGCTCTCTAAAGAGATTACCATATTGTTACACAGAATAGAACACTTCAGTAACCCCATGAGGTTAAGGTTGTGCAGTGCAAGAAAATATTCACAATGCGGGGCCTCTCAAGTTTCTCACCATGGTGGCCTTAATAACAGCCATTTGCACATGACTCTTTGTCACACAGCTGATCAAATAGCAGAAACCACGCAGACTGCAGACCTCTAAGCTATGCTGAACAAAAGGACGCACGACACTGTCCAACAGGCCCATCAAATACCCCTTGCTTATGCCAAGGAACAAAGATATCGTATCACTGGGAGATGCATCTTCATCTTCCTCATGGGCACTTGGATTTGATCCATTTGAACAGCTGTTTGAAATCCGTCGAGCAAAAATACCTCCTCCGGAATATGTCAATCAACACAATTGGATTTGTGAAAATCAATGGCATTGGTATCTCCTGGCGGTTATTATGCTGAAATTATTTTTGCTCCCGACAGATTCGCCTGTCATAGCTTTCAGTCTTGCCAGAGAGGAAGGATGCCTCCTGATATGGTGTTATGTGCCACATCCAAGTAATGGAGTCTGGACAGAGTTGTGACTGCTTGCCAAGGTGATCAAAACATGTTTGGTCGCAGAACCGACTCTTCTCATCTATCCATGTTGGCAAACTACCAGAGTATATTGCCAGAAAGGTCAAGAAAACTTAAACGATGCAACATTTTGGAGGAAATCTGGGAATTTACCTGACGACTTGTTATTCTTCGAGATAGTAGAATCGACAAGAACAACCAAATTGAACATAATATGTGATGGGGACCCTATGTGATATCGATAGCCATGTACTGTCCTCTAGGCATCTTGGAAAATCTCCTGTCAGCTTATTGTTGTACAGGTCCAATTCCAATAAATCATTCAGAACATGGGCATGAAAAAAGAAATCCACTGTTCCCCTAAAAAAAACTAGAAAAAATATAGAGAAACAACAAGTTCACTGTAGATGTGGGAAAAGTTGGTGAATGATTGTTCCTTAATTTGTTTTAAGCAAAAAAGGGACATGAAAAAACAGATTCATTTAGGCATAGAAATTACACCGGAAGTACTTTTTTCAATAAAGAGTGGATTTTATTGACTCAAAATAAAGCATCAAGAGGATACAAACATAATGAGTACACATCCGGCCTCTGCATAACTAAGATGCACACAGCCAACACCGACACACACACTCAAATAATCACGCCAGCAAATAACAAAGTCATATAAGACCTAAGCTATGCCCGCGCGAGAAAAAAAGAAAAACCGAAGCAATCAAAACAGTGATCGACAAACTATGACAACAACCATATCCGCACCAACCATCTCTTGACGCCACAAGGATAGCGAGGAAATTCTTCAATAGCAACGCCTTCATGAAGGGGAACGACGCTCAAGCGCCGCCGTCACCGAATCCAACCATCAAAGATGAGATTATAGGTTTTCACCCTGAAAAACAAGTCCGAGCATATCCGAGCAATGCCTTCAACAAGGTAACGACGCAAAAACATCGCCATTGCTAGGTATAACCAATGGGGCCTGGCCTAGGGTTTTCACCCCGGAGCTCGAGACCGGGTACTTGAAAAGCACCATCAAATCGAAGTCATGTATTTTCCGCGATCCTAGCAGCAACATGCGCTGGGCTAGAAATCCCACCGTGCCGCTGCACAACCATACCCTCTGCGTCAAGCCATCATCCATAGCACTAGTGAAGGTAAACTAACAGTAGTGAGAGCCGCCAAAACTTATAAAGAAGCCTTTCAGGTGCATCCCACAACCTTGCCGGTATGAGCCGCCGGCCGCAGCCACCAGATCTGAAGAGATGAATCTCACAAAAATCCTTCGGTGACCACTGCAATCTGCAACTCAAATGGCCGGCCGGTGCCACTACAACCAGAACTGAACAACTACCGATAGCCATGCCTTCTGCATGACCAAAGGATCCAGGCCAAGGTGGTTGCCGCCACTAGGCCGCAGACGAAGCTCTCAAAACTGCGGGAACGTTCTGCCTCTAGAGCACGCATCACCGCCATCGCTGCTGCGCATTGTGTACTGCTGCTGGACAGAGAGCGTCGCTGCCACCGATGTGCCATGTTGTGGCCGTTGGTATGAGTACTGCAGCTACAGCCGTTGCCGGGTAGTCCGCACGTCTGCCGGTACGGCCGCTGCTGAGCAGCACGCGTTGTCACCGCCGCTCATAGATCGTCACGGGGCCGTCGTGCTACCTGCCGCCGCTCGCTTCGAGTTGCCTCCGCTGCTTGCTTGAATCGCTGAGACCGAACCACCCGCGGCCCGCCACTACCGTCGGCTGCTTGGGCTTTGCCCAGCGGCGGCGAGGAAAGAGACATCAGAGAGGGGCGCAGAAAAAACGGATCTCGATCGCTACCCGTGTTGCCCGACCGGACGACGCCTTCAAAAAGCATCAACTGTTGCGGCCTTGCCTCGATTCCAGCAAAACACGGCACATAATACCAGACGTAGTTCTTACTGACATAAGTTTAGACTTTTCTTTACATAAAACTCTCCTCCTTCCAGCTGCAGAACTTGAGCATTTAACAATTACTAACAGCAAAGCAGTGCTCTGCTCTGCAAGCGAGAGTACCTAGTGAATGCAGCCATGGAATGCTTAAGTAATTGACCGTAAAATAAGCCAAACTGAAGATACAGACGCATTAAACATGTTCTCTCTGTATCATATTATTACTCCATGGAGTACTACACACAATATAACACTTAAGAAGCCATAATACATATACCATATATCCAAGGGCTCTGTGAAGTGCCAGAAAACCTTCACAATGCCTCGCCCCTGAAGCTCCTTACCATGGCGGCCTTAACAACGGCCACTTGCACATAGGTCTTGTCATACAACCGATCAAAAAGCCGAGACCACGCAACCCTCCATGTTTTGCTGAACAGAAGGATGCAGAACACAGTCCACAGGCCCATCACATACCCCGCGCTTATGCCAAGGAGCAAAGACGTTGCATCACTGAATGATGCGTATTTGTATTCTTCATGGGCACTTGGATTTGTTCCGTTTGAACAATTGTTGGGGAGAGGAGGCCCACAGAGCCCATGGTTGCCGACGTATATATATGGATCGTTGAGTGTCTGTAGCCTGTAGCTGCCTCACCGAGGGGATTCTTCCTGATAGACCATTGTAGGACAAGTTCAGCCAGCTCAGAAATGTGAGGTCAGATAAACTTGACGGGATTTCGCCGGCCAAACTGTCCAGAGATTCCAATTTCCTTAAGGCGCCGATACCGTCCATGATTGTTCCATCTAGCTGGTTGCAGGAGAGATTCAGCGTCTCACGTCCACCGAGGAAAGATAGGCGCGCGCCACCAGCGGCGCCGCCGTCGGGGCCCTCGCAGTTATCGCTCGGTCTTCTCGTCTGCGCCAGCGCCGAGAGCATGGCCGCGCTGGCAGTGCAGCGCGCGCTCTGGCTCCTGGCGTGGGGCGCGCACGCGGCGCGAAGACATGTGCGTGTGCTCCTGTGTCGCGACGCGCGCGGGTAGGCCAGGCCGCGAGACCACTTGGCGCAAGTTTAATTCTTTTCTTTGGGTTACTCAAAAAAATCTTTCCTTTGGGCAATGTGACAAGTTTTTATTTTCATTTTTTATCTATTCATCTTCAATCATGGCAGTACAACAAATATCAGAAATAATAACGGTAATGATAACTCCCGAACGTTCGGGATTTAAGCATGGCAACCCGAACGTTTTAGGTGGCAAGTTTGGTTTCGTGAGATTAGGGAAACATGGCAATTTTCTGACAAAAAAAGAAAAAGGAGAAAGTTGTAATCCCATATCAACTAAAGTTGCCATCCCCTGTGAACTAAAGTTTCCATGTAAAAACGTTCGGGACGAAGTGCTCAAAATCCGAACGTTCGGGAGTTATTGGATTCCAATAATAAACATTGCATCTAGATCTGTAGACCACCCAGCGACGACTACAAGCACTGAAGCGAGTCAAAGGTGCGTCACTGTCATCGCCCCTACCTCGCCGGAGCCGGGCAAAACTTAGTGTAGTAGACAGTTAAGAAATCTTCAGGCTAAGGCCCCATAAGACGAGCACTATAGTAGCAACCGTCGTCGATGAAGAGTAGCGTAGATCGGAAGGATCCAATCTGAAGACATGCGAACATCAACGAACGACGACAGATCCGAGCAGATCCACCAAAGACAGATCCACCGGAGATACACATACGCATGCCCACTGACGAAACTAGACGCACCAATAGGACAAGGGCTAGATGGAGAGAATCTTATTCCATCTTCAGAGAGTCGCCGTCGTCTCGTCTTCCTGAGGACATAAACCCCAACAAAACTTGAAAAAATCTCTAAAAACAAAGTCATCCCGCCAGTAAGGGTCGGGATCCACCGCGCCCCATGGCCCCAAGGTCACTGGAGACGAGACGGACCAGCGACGATGCCGACGGGAGGCAGAGGAACCCTAATCTCTTTTTTGAGGTAGGAAGCGGCGGTTGTGTGTGATGCGTTGGTCGAGACAATGTGACAAGTTTTAAGCCGATTCTTGTAATCGGGCATTTGTATATTCTTTTTAATAAGGCTCAGAACTATTATAAAAGGTTCATCAGAAGTACAAAAGCAATCCAAACATAATAAAAGTTACATCGAAGTCCTTGTACCATAGAACGACCACTGACGCGCCGGAACGAGTCGCCCACGTGCTACTATCATCGCTCCCATATCGTAGTCAGGCTGACCTTGTCGATGACAACCAAGAAGTCTTCGTGCAAAGGTCCCCAAGGACCAGTGCCCCGGAGCCGCAGTCGTCGGCAATAAACACTTGAGTCGATATAAAGAAAATGACACCAAAATTCGTCGTTGTGTACAAACGATGAGAAAACCCTAACCTTGGTCGCCTGGAGGAGTTGTTAGGAATCTACGCCGGAGTTTTGTCTAATCCGTCCTGACGAACAAACTTGAGGAAGATCGGAGTGCGGAGGTCTGACTTGAAGATGAAGCGCCACCATCCGTCAGAACGGCGCCCATGCGAGGAATAAAATCCTAACCAATCTACTAGTCGGAGCCGAGGCACAAGGATTCCCCTTACCGCAACCTGTCAGCGGAGCGGCTGGCAGAGGTGAGGCAAATCTACCGTCTCTTCAGAGGAGATCCAGGGAGGAAAGTTTTGCCCTAGTCGCCTTGCGAGAGCGGAAAGATCCCCCCACGTAGTCAGTCATGTGTTTGTATATCTGAATTACTAAAACACACACACCTATTTTTTGAAGGTTCAGTTTGTTTTTCTCCATTTAGTTGTGTTTCGATTACTATACGTGAAATTTCAAACACATTTTGAAGTTTCAGCCACATAGATGAAGTTTCAACCACTTTTTTGAATTTGGGAGGCTAGTTTGTGCATCCAGTCCCTTGACCAAGTGTGCGAGACTCACTTATTAACCACAATTTATTGGTGGAGCATCTGTAGGGCAAATAAACTGAACTTCTGAAATTCGCAACCACCTACGCCCTTGACGTCCATATGTCTTTATCATGGATCTAAACAAGACTGATGGTAATAGAACAAGTAAGACCAATTTTAACAGATTCCTTAAAACCCCTTCATCCCGGCTTAAAGTTTTTACCCACTCTAGCAAATTTCCTAATTGGCCCTCTATCCTAAAATTTGTAAAGGTCAGTCTAAAAACATCCACTTGCCTTTTTTTAGGGAAGAGGAAGGGCGAAATATAGAGACCCCTCTATCATTTCTTTCCTTTGAGCCAAGAGGTTTTAGCTCTCCCCTCCCCTCCCCTCCCCTCCCCTCCCGTGAGCACAACACCACGAGCCACAACCGTAACTCTGACCCGGCATTCCCGGCCTCGATTTGTCCCCGTATGCGTCAAACCACTGCCGGGGAGCTCGAGCCATGGGGCTCCCTGGCATCGCGGATGCTTCATTGACTTCCGATCCGATGCGAGCAGAGATAAGGGAGGCAACGAAGGTTGACGAAGGGCGGTGAAGGAGGAGATAAGGTCTCGATGAATGCAACAACCGAATTATTTGGTTGTAGTCATTGCTCACTAAGCTGTGAGTGAAACATCAAACTCTATTGTCTAAACAGCATCCTCACACACACTTGTGCCGAGGCACAAACATGTCAATTCCTGCGTCGTACGGACGGCACACCACAAATATTCTCCATGTACCACTACGATGGTGATGTATGTAGCCGCAGAGTGCGTGTCGTGCATCCGCCGCGACTAATTCCATGGCCATCAAGCTCACGTACACGTCCGTACTGAGTGGTCCTTTTTTTGCCGAGAATTATGAGAGCATTATTCAACAAAAGAGGTTGCCGAGAGGCTGCTGATGAGAAAACCAAGAGGCCCATCATACCAGTTTTCGGCCACATCCCCATGCTGAGCACACAAATGTGTAGGACCATTAGCTGACCTCGTTACATGTCAAGTACAAAAAAATCTAAATTATTACAGAGCTCTCCAATTTACAACAAAATGGGTGTAACAACTGAACGGGAATCGTGACGAGTGTTCCAGAGGTTCACCACCTCCATGCAGTCCGTTTTCAAGACTATCCCTCTCTAACCGCCATAGCCTCTGCTATCAAAGGGTCCGTGACTCGAAGAAGAGGCTTGCTCCAAGCCCCCAAAAAAGAAGATGAGGATCTGATTACACCACCAACTCCTCCTCTACCTCCATCACATCGTGTTGCTGTAGCTATGTTGATAGTAATAAACCTAAGGTTCGGGGGGCGCCACCCATAACCTGGCAGCACCTTGGCCTGATGAAGAGGAATATCCAGTAGGGTAAGAGCATCTATAGCTGGACCTCTCAAACCCGCCTCATACGCCCGGGCAGGCCGCTTCGTCACTGTCTGGTAAAGATTTTTTTACCCAGACGGGCCCCTCAAATGGCCCTCAAACGCCCGGGCTGACCGGCACCCCCATATCCAGCCCAAAATTGGGGCGGATAAGGGGGCGCTCGGGCACGCCCGCCACGTCGGTCTGACAGCGGGGTCCCACGCGGAAACGCCCGGAAACCCGACGGTCCGACGGACGCCGTCGCCGCGGTGTGAATGCCACATGGCAGCGCTCCGGCTCGCCACCCAAGACCAAATCCGGCTATTTAAGCCGGTCGGCGTCCCGCAATCCTAACCCATCGCCCTCCCTCCCTCTTCGCGCCGCCAATCCGAGCCCATCCACCTCCTCCCTCTCCTGCTCCGGCGCTCTGCCCACGGTCGGACGCTCCGCCCACGCTCCGGCACTCCGCATGGTCCGGAGCAAGATCACCTACTACGCCATATGCTGACGCCGGGGCGCCGGTACGAGATCCAGCAGGAGATCCGGGCAAGACAAGCCGCGCGCGCCACCCGCATCACTGTCGAGCTGCCTCTGGACTCGCTGGAGCCGGAGGAGGAGGAGGAGCAGCCGAGGAAGAGGAGGAGGAGGAGATGGCTCCAGTGAAGGTGGAAGAGCGGAAGGAGCCGGACCAGCAGGTGCCGGCCTTCAACATGGAGCAGGCAGATGCGGAGTTCGCCGTCGCCCAGTCCGACGAGATGGCCGAGCAGCAGGCCATCCCGGAGTCCATCTAGGAGTCCATCCAGGATGAGGCCTATGTGGAGGCCAACCGGGTCCGACGCGCTCTTCGCCGAACTCGACGCGGAAATAGAGGCGGAGGAGGCCGGAGCGGAGCAGCCGGAGGAGCCGGAGCTGCTGCTGCCGCCCATGCTGCTGGAGCCGGGCACAGGGATCGTTGTGGTCTCCGACGAGATGGCCGAGCAGCAGGCCATCCCGGAGTCCATCTAGGAGTCCATCCAGGATGAGGCCTATGTGGAGGCCAACCGGGTCCGACGCGCTCTTCGCCGAACTCGACGCGGAAATAGAGGCGGAGGAGGCCGGAGCGGAGCAGCCGGAGGAGCCGGAGCTGCTGCTGCCGCCCATGCTGCCGGAGCCGGGCACAGGGATCGTTGTGGTCTCCGACGAGGAGTAGCTAGAATTGACGTAGTATGTAGGTTCTACTCTTTTGCATGTCTTTGTATGGATATAAGAATCGAGTATGAAATGTCCGGATGCAACAAGTAAAATTTGAGACGTGGCTGGTCACTGCCCGGACGCGTTTGCGGGGTCATATTTGTCATATGTAGCTGTAGATGCTCTAAGTGCTTCCCGGGTTAGACGGACCGAATGCGCCGGATCCACGCACTCCTCGTCATGCGTGATTCAGTTCCGAGAATGCCAAATTGACCGCGTGACAGAGATGATAAATTGTGCCTGTTCCCAGAACCGCTTAGCATGGGAGCATAGTAATAGTTCGTGCTCGAAATCTTCATTTGTAGCTTGACAGATTTTGCAAAGACCAAAGGGATTTTTTTTCTTTTGAAGGAAGACCAAAGGGATTTTGTAATTGTGCCTGTTCCCAAAATTATAGTCCCAACTAGCCAGCGCTCTTTGTCTAATGTGACGATTTTTCAGGGATTATGCCACCGGAAAACTCGTACTTTTGGGACCACATTCAACTTCTCCAGTTACATACATACGAGTCCGCGCGTACATACGTGGTTGTACAGCTACATACGTATGCACTATACTACGCAGGTGGCCAGCCATTCACGTCGATCGCAAGTATAGCTCTGGCTAGTTGGGGCGTGTACGTGCATGCCCACGTACGTCTTACTTTACTGGCCTGCCGGCCCGCGGTCGCGCGTGCGTGCCTCGCGGCCACGGGCACGGGCGCACGTCGACGTCGCCCACCGGCGCCGCCGCCGTCCGGACCCCCCGAATTATCTCCCGGTCTGTGCCAGCGCCGCGTGCCTGGCCTCGCTCGCCCTAGCACATGGCGTGGCGCGCGCGCATGGCGCGAGCACATGGCCGATGGGCTCCGCCTCCGTCGTCGTCGCGCCACCAGCGCCGCCGGCGTCCGGCCCCCCGCAATTACCGCTCGGTCGTCCGCGCCAGCGCCCTAGCTCCTCCTGGCTTGGAGCGCATGTGCGTGTGCTCCCGTGTCGGCCAACGAACCCCCCTGAGAGAGCTCCGTGGCGAGCGCATAATTACATACTAACAGTACACGCTTGGGCACAGTTATCGCTCGGTCGATCGTCTGCCGGCGCTGCATCATGCGTCCGTGATCGGCTGTAGGCCAGGCCTCAAATCCTCTTGCTAGAGCTTGGCGACAACAGGCGATGAGAAACTGTGGCTGGAGCCCCGGGTGTGAGTGTGTGGCGTGATGGGGCCACGGCGGTAGGTTCATCCTTAATTTGTAGGTTTTCGACTTTGGTGCAGCCATGGCTTTTCTTGTCATCATGAGATGGAGCACCATAGCTGTCCAGGCAAACGGTTCGGTCTAGACTATGCTACCTGCTGGATCGGGCAGGACAAGCGATACCAGGCGGCCACAACAGAATTTGAGGCATCCTCTTTTCTTTTCTTTTTTTTTCTTTTTTTGCGGTTGGAGGCATCCTCTTTTCTGTAAGAGTTATACTGGCAGAAGAACCACCCCTACCAGTGCTCTGCTCTGCTCTGTATGAGATTATATACAGCTGGTGAATGCAGCCACGGAATGCTCAAGTAATTGACTGTAAAATAAACCATGTTGAAAGCAGCTTCTGTCTTGATCATATTAGTGCGCACAAGAGGACACTTAAGGAACACAAGACCATGTATCCAGGGTTTGCGCAGCGCAAGAAAACCTTCACAATGCCTGGCTTCTCAAGTTTCTCACCATGGCGGCCTTAATGGCAGCCAGCCATTTATTTGCACATAGCTCTTGTCACACAACTCGATCAAAAAGCTCCCCTGAACAGAAGGATGCGGAACACTCTCCACAGGCCCAGCATGCACATATATACCCAATGCTTATGCCAAGGAACAAAGATATCGTATCGTTGGGAGATGCGTCTTCATCTTGATCCGTTTGAACGGCTATCTGAAGTCCGTCAAGCAAAGATAGTTCCTCCGGAACTGTCCAATTAAGATGTTACAGCATTTTTTTTAACAGGAAAAAGCTTACTTCGACATATTAAGCTCTAACATGACAGGTCAATCAACATGATTGGATTTGTGAAACCGAGGTTGCACTGACGCTCCTGGTCTTTCATGACGGTTATTATCCTGTCGTCGCTGAAATTACTTTTGCTCCAGGCGGATTCACCTGTCATAGCTTTCGGTCTCGCCAGAAACGAGAGGAAGGTATTCTTTCAGTCTGGACAATCAAAACTCTAAGCTTGGCATTTTCTCACCCAGCCATGTTGGCAAACTACCAGAGTATGTTGCGGGAAAGGTCAAGAAAACTGAACCGTGCGGGATTTACCAGACCTTTAAGTCTAGAATCGACAAGAAACAACCGAATTTATCAGACAGAATAAAGATCAATGGATATTCAAGTTAGGGCATGTACAATGCATAGCCTCAAGGGGATGCCTCGCATGTCATGTAGGATCGGATATGACGTAAAGTAGGTTCGGATAGGGAAGCGGGATCCTCTCCAGGAAGCGGGTGCTTGAAGAGAAAAAGTGTGGTCCGGTGACAAAAGCTGAAAAGGTTGGAGTGAAAAGTAGATATGCATGTGTACTAGGGTCTTTATTTTCTATTTCTTAATAAGGCCCACTAGTGGTAGCTTGCATTGGGGAGAATAAATAAATGTAGGTGCCTCAAATTATTTTTTGTCATGGGGCATATGTATACATATGCCACCATTATACATGCATCTTGGAACGATTTCGCATCACATGTGCAAAAAGCTGGTGAATGATCATTTGTTTTGCACAGAAATCGGACACGAGAAAAAACAGATCCAGACAGGCAAAACTAACAGAAACCACACACTACTTAAAAGTCGCTTACTTCTTCATACACTCAACCACTGTTGAAAACCAGCAGACTGTTGTGGCAGTTCCTTGGTACCAGAAAAACACCACACACAAAACTAGACGTAGTTCCTAAGACATAGCAAATGTTTAGACTTGGTTACATGAAACACTCCTTCCAGCTACACAACTTGAGCTTTTAACAATTATACTAACAGTAAAGCAGTGCTCTGCTCTGCTCTGCAAGCGAGCATAGCTAGTGAGTGCAGACATGGAATGCATCAGTAATTGACCATCAAATAAGCCACACTGAGGATACAGACGCATTAAACATGTTCTCTCTGTACCATATTATTACTACACACAACTTAACACTTTTTCTTCGAAAAGGAGGAAGACCCCTGGCCTCTGCATCGCATGATGCACACGGCCATTTGATTGCATAAAGTTTCAGGTTCAAAACAAGGTCTCAAACAATCCGACGACATGCTTAAAAGAAACTTGCCACAACCGACCAAAATAGGGTAAGATGACTAGACACCTATCCTATTATTGGACCGCCATCCAACCCGGTTGTAAGACCATATATCCAAGGGTTGTGCGGTGCAAGAAAACCTTCACAATGCCTCGTCTCTGAAGCACCTTGCCATGGCGGCCTTAGCAACGGCCACTTGCACATAGCTCTTGTCACACAACTGATCGAAAAGCCGGAACCACGCAGCCCTCCAAGTTCTGCTGAACAGAAGGATGCAAAACACTGTCCACAGGCCCACTACATACCCCATGCTTATGCCAAGGAACAAATATGTTGTATCATTAGGTGCACCTTCATGTTCTTCATGGGCACTTGGGTTTGCTCCATTTGAACAATTGTTGGGGAGAGGAAGCCCACAGAGCCCATGGTTGCCGACGTATATATATGGATCATTGAGTGTCTGTAGCTGCCTCCCCGAGGGGATTCTTCCTGATAGACCATTGTAGGACAAGTTTAGCCAGCTCAGAAATGTGAGGTCAGATAAACCTGACGGGATTTCACCAGCCAAACTGTTGTAGGATAGGTCAAGAGATTCTAATTTCCTTGAGGCACCGATACCGTCCACGATTGTTCCATCTAGCTGGTTGCCAGAGAGATTCAGCGTCTGAAGTCCCCCAAGCAAAGATAGTTCCTCCGGAATATGTCCAGTTATAATGTTACATGACAGGTCAATCAGCACAATGGGGTTTGTGAAATCAAGGGTGTATTGACGCTCCTGGTCTTTCGTGACAGTCATTATGCTGTCGTCGCTGTAATTTGTTTTGCTTCCTTCGGGTTCACCTGTCATAGCTTTCAGTCTACCAAGAGAGGAAGGTATCTTCTCTGATATGTTGTTATGTGCCACATCCAAGTAATGAAGACTGGACAGATTTGTGAACTGCCTAGGAAGGTGACCAGAGAACATGTTTGATCGTAGAACCAGCACTTCTAGGCTTGGCATTTTCTCATCTATCCATGTTGGCAAACTACCAGAGAATACGTTGTGCGAAAGGTCAAGAAAACTTAACCATGAGGCATTTTGGAGGAAATCTGGGAATTGACCTGACAACCTGTTATTCTTCAAGTCTAGAATCGACAAGTAACAACCGAATTGAACACAATATGTGAAATCGGGACTCCATGCAATATTTTCTGGGCATCTTGGAAGATCCCCTGTCAGTTGATTGCTCGACAGATCCAGTTCCGACAAATGATTCAATTGACACACATATGATGGGATGGTACCTTCGATATCATTGCTCGAAAGATGCAACTGACTGAGTAGCGGAGCTGTGAGATTTGCTGGGAGCTTCCCTGACAGGGAATTTTTTGAGAGATCCATTAGTTCAACCGACGGTAGATCCAACTGTGCTGGAAAGGCCCCACTCAGTTCATTCCTTGACAAGTACAACACTGAAGCATGAGAAGAAACAGTCCAGAACCAGTCAGGCAAGACATCACTTATGCTTGCGTTGGAAATATCAAGCCGGGTTATGCCAGCTTGCCATCTCAGCCACGTCGGGAATTGAGGGCCCAAGTTACATGATCTGAAGTATCCTGTATCCAATCTGAACGGTGGAACCCAGTTGCCGTTTAGATCCAATTTCAGAGAGTTGTGTGAAAGGTCAAGATATTCAAGGTTCATTAGACTTGCAAAATGTTCCGTCGACAGCACACCATTGAGATTGCTCAAGCCGAAGTCCAGGTAAGCCAGATTGCCAAGTGCTCCGATCCCGGCAGGTACCGGGCCAACAAGCATGTTCTGGTAGAGGTCAAGAAGGCTCAGACTGGTCAGATTTCCTATCCAATCTGGCGGTTCCCCGGACAAATTCGCTCGTAACAAGTACACTTCACGCAACGCATTCCACGAACACCTTGGTAATCTTTCCATGAGTGTTGTCAGGTCCCCGTTGATATTCACCCAGTCCAAATTCAGCACCTGCAGATTGCATAGCTTTTCCAGGTTTGCCGGGATGTACCCGAATAGTTGATGGTTGGCACTTAAATCAATGACCTCAAGGGAGGACATGTTGCCCAGAGCATCGGGAATAGGCCCTGCTGGCCAGTCACACCCTGCGAGCCGAAGCTCCCTGAGGCTAGTGAGATCCCAGAACCAGTTGTGTTGGAGTGAAGTGCCAAATGAATTGCCTGACAGATCAAGCACCTCCAGATGTGTGAGGTTGGACGGGGACAGAGTAGAGACGGTAGTGTTAAGCCCGCAGTCGGACAATCGAAGGACCTTAAGATTAGGCAGCATATTCACTTGGCTGATCCAATTCCTAGCTGATCTGACAAATACTCGGCTCACATCGAGATGAATCAAAACGGAGAGCCTACGCAACCATGAAAAATGGGATACTGAAAGACTACCAGTATCATCACCACTAACATCCAGATACCGCAACTTGGAGAGATTACCGATGTGTGGAGGTATCCTGCCTTCAAAATTTGCACATGAGAGGTTGAGGTACCGTAAGTTGTTGAGGGCACCGAAGAACATCGGTATGCTTGTCCGGTTGAAGTCATTGTAGCTCAGATCAAGGTACCTCAGATATCGCAACCCGGTGATGGAGGAGCTCAGCTCACCAGTCGATAGCATCAATTCAGCACTCCGGCGATATTCGGCGGTGTTGCGGAGGTTGATTCCGACGACGTGTCCAGTGCTGTTGTCGCACCGGACACCCTGCCACCGGCAGCAGTCTCGGCCTCGCCACGAGGAGAGACGGCCGGTGGGGTCCAGGAAGCTTTCCTTGAAGGAAAGGAGCGCCTCCCGTTCCCTTGCAACGCAACCCGAGGTTGATCGGCCCTTTGCATCGGCGGAGGTGGCCGATGGTGTTCCAGAGGCGATCAGGAGCAAGATCATCGCGGTTGCGGCGACTTTGTGGATATGATTGAACTGGGTGTTTTTATCAGTCTTCTTGACAGGCCATTTCACTTCATCCTCTCTCTCTCTACTGTAAACGGAGCAGCCGTTTTGGTTGGAGTGGTAGACAGAGCTATGTGATTCAAGTGATTGGAATTTGGAGATGCATTCGCAGAGGCACAAGTCCCTGGTGATGTCGACTCTGCGGCCTGCACACGGCAGTGGACACACAAGGTGGTCAATATCGGCGACCTGCGTCGGACGCATGGTGTCACATCACTTTTAAAGCAGGAAGTTGCTACTCCAAGGACATGAATGCTTCTTAACTGGAGTATTAACCAGATTCGGATGAAAAATCGACCAAGAAGGCAGCTTTCAGCTGAACTATTTGATTGATCTAAGAAACTTAGAACTGATTTACTTTTTTTTAAGTTTTAACTGACTCCAGAATTACCAAATTTCAACTTTGGTAGCATATGAAGAAGAAGGGCGCAAAGAAGGAGGAAGAAAAAGAGAGAGAGAGAGCCCAGATCTGGCCCTGGCCGCCTTCTTCGACACGGCGACGCGGATGGCGGAGGAGGCTGACAGCATCCAGAGGGTCGACGCCAAAGGCAGCCGCTTGTGATAATTCTCGGGTGCTTGAAGATTTCAAAAGCGTCGGCCGAATTCCGTCAAGAACCGTGGCGTGCTCGCTGCAGCGTCGCCGTCTTGGGCCAGGGACGAGAGCTAGCTACCCACCCAGAGCTGGGGACACTGTGGCAGCGTCTAGTACGGTACGGGGACGACGCAATTGAGGTGGTGGAACAAGCTCGGCCGTTCCAATGATCCAGAAAATCGACCATGTTTAATTTGTTGCTGTTGCAATACTAATACTCGACGTCTTACATATACTCTTGAAGTTCAGATTTCTCCTGAGTCAAACCTTTTAAATACGACAAACTTTATAGAAAAAATAGAGAATGCCGTTTTGGAGGCCGAGCTCCATGGAGGCCTTTATTTTTGAAAATTTCAAATTCAAACTTTTATGTTTCAAAAAATTCTGAAAAAAAATATGCGTGTATCTAAGGATGTAACCCACATGTGTGTAAAATTTCATGATGAAATACGTTGAAATGCGACCTGTACAAAAGAGACAAATTCATGGACTGGGAAGATGAATAGTATCATGAGCCTCAGATTTGTCTTTTTTGCACAGCCCTCATTTCAACGCATTTTGCCCTGAAAATTTACACACATGTGTGTTACGCCTTCATGTATATCTGTACTTTTTTTCAGAATTTTTTGAAATGTAAAAATATGAATTTCGATGAAATTTGAATTTTGAATCTGGAGGCCTCCAGTGAGCTCGGTCACCAAAGGCAATTTCCGGAAAAAATATTGCTAACATCTATAACATCAAATATATGGTATAAAAATATAATCTAACAAGGCTAATTTAGTGCTGTATAGATGTTAGGTATTTATATGAACTTGGCCAAACTTACACAAGTCTGTATTAGAACGAACTAGAACTTCAAATATCTCCACTGCCACCCAGATATGAAGATTGCGGCCACGGCAGCTTGTATTTAGTTGATTTTAGCTTTCTTTAAGTTCCTCCAGTTAGTATTGTAAATTTTTGATTCGAATGCCAGCTTCTGGGACCTTTCATCCTACCCATCTTTCAAAACAAATACCCTGGCTACAAGCATAAGAGGAAGAGGCACCTCTACCTCTAGTGGTCCATACAAATAAGACGCAAGGCAAGTGTTACACGGAGATCCAAGAAAGTGTATAGCAATACCAAGCACTAAATTTTGAATTTTCAAAAAGAAAACAAGCAAACATGTAGCACACTTTGGCTCCTTCTAATTCTTGCTTCATATGCCTCACTGCTCCTCCCTAACAGGAGTTCAAATTTTCAACAACCCTTCCACGCAAAAGTAGCTTATACCTCCAGTGCTGCTACACATGTTTTGTCCAGCACAGTTAAAACTCCTTGTATTGTCATGTCATAATCCTCCAGCCTCAGCGCAGCAAACAAAATTACTTCTACAGAAACAGCATAGACGCACCAAGTCAGATCGACAAACTGTTCCATGGTATAACAGGTCAAAATACTGCATTTTTTAGGTGCAACAAGAAATCTGAGCACTATTTCTCTTTAGTTTTGTTAACACCCGAAACATTTCATGATCCGCAAGACTCAGTTATGCAAGATTAGACAAGTAACTAAGATGGAGATAAGCCAACTTCCCATCTTTCATAAACCCAGCGGGTTTGCATTTTTATGTTGCACACAAAGAGTTACGGAGTACTAGATAAAGTAGTGTGTTCACATACCTGTTGATGGGTTTGCAAACAGCTACTCTTGGGGCTTCATGGCCGGGAACAGGAGAACTTCCTGAAAATGCATCAGAAAGATGAGTTCCACAATGCAAGTCAAAAAGTGTTGCACTGCGTGAAACACAAATGATGGAAATAGCCTAACCTTGATGTTCTGGGAATCTGTCAGCATCATTGTAAGGCGATCAATTCCCAAACCCCAACCACCTGTCGGAGGCAGTCCATACTCGAGGGCAGTGCAGAATGTTTCGTCCAAAGCCATAGCTTCATCATCACCAGATTGACGATCCTGGAATATTTTAATAAGACCAGAAAATTATTTAACTTCTCAACAAGCAACTCATGAAAGTAGAGCAATGCAGGCTCCATTAGTGTACCCCCTTCCATAGCTTCGCTGTTCTTATAAGTGCACACAAAATATATGCACAACATTCAAGTTTCCCAGCATACAGTCTAATTATCAACATGAAAAATAAATATAATAAGGTTACTTAGGCGTTTGCCAAGTTCAAAGCATACAGAGTGCGGTGGTTACAGCAAGAATTACAATTCACAAGGTTATATTAAGTTCTCAGGCAAATTCAAACAGGTACCTTTAGTTGTTCCTCAAACCGTTGCCTTTGCACAACAGGATCGTTCAACTCAGTGTAGGCATTGCACACCTAGAAGACATTTGCAGATCACAGTGTAAGCCAGCATAAACGAGACCAGGTATCAAAGGACCTATATGAAGAATAGGACATACCTCGTGTTTGTTAACAAAGAGCTCAAACCTTTCTGTCAACCCAGGTCGGGACCTATGCCACTTTGCCAATGGACTCATTATCTCTGGGTGGTTGATAATAAATGTTGGGTTCACACATGTTTCCTCCAAGAAATGGCCCACTAGCTGTTAAAAGACCATGGCTTGTAAAATTAGCTAACAAATCATCAAGAAACTTAAGGACAAAGGCACAAACCCAACGGTAATTTAGACCATGACAACAAATAATACCACTGAGATTGTGAGTTTAGTTTTCATAATACAATGCAAGTTGCAAAATATGATGCCAAATAAGGGGTTCTACGGGAATGCAACTTTCTTCACCAAACACTTGTCATATAAGCCAAAAAGTATGGCCAAAACTACACAACAAAAAATAATGAAGACACAGCATCGGATGGAGTCCCCACAAGTTAAAAGTAAAACCTTGTCAAGCAGCCGTGTTGTTGTCTGGGGAGGTGGACATTTAACATCATACTTGGCACATGCATCTATCAGATACTTGTTTGTTTCATCACTCGATATATCTTTTGGTATCTCCAGTTTGGCCATAGCCTCCAATCCTTCAATCATGTCTATCCTTCTGCAATAAGGCAATAAATTGGGTGATCAGTTAAAAAGCACAAAAAGCAATTTAAATGCTACTAACCAAATATTACCTCCGTCCGAAAAGGCTTGTCTTAGATTTATCTAGATAGGGATGTATCTAACACTAGAATGTGTCTAGATACATCTGTATCTAGACAAGTCTAAGACAAGCTTTTTGGGACAGAGGGAGTACATCTTAATTATGCCTACTATTACCTAAAGGGAGGCGTGAAATCAATCTCTATCGGTGGATTATCAACTCCATTGGCATGATATTTTATCTTATACCCACCAGTCAGCTCCTTAACCATACCTGTCAACATCAAAATAATAAATTATTTACAGAAAAAGAAGAAAGGTACGAAGGAAGAAGGAAAATATCGATGAAATAGATTCTCACCAGATATCATGGCTTCAGTAAGCTCCATCAAGTCATTGTAATCTGCGTACGCCATATAAAACTCAACTGTTGTGAATTCAGGATTGTGTGTTAAATCAATCCCTTCATTCCTGAACTGCTTCCCAATTTCATAGACACGGTCCAATCCACCAACAACCAACTCCTTAAGATAAAGCTCAGGTGCAATACGCATATAAAGCTTCATGTTTAGATCATTATGGTGTGTGACAAAAGGCCTTGCAGCGGCTCCACCGGCAATCATGTTCATCATTGGAGTCTCCACCTAGAGACATGTAGATAGTTCAAACATCCGAGCATCATCAGAAGTACAAGAAAACATATTTGAAGAATCCTACCTCCAAAAAATCAAGCCCATCAAGAAACCTTCGAATAAACGAGACAATTTTGGATCGGGTCTTGAAGATATGTCTCACTTCATGGTTTACCATAAGATCAAGGTATCGTTGACGATAACGAGTTTCCTGGTATCACAAAACAAGCAGTTCAAGAATCAAAGCACCACCAATGGAAATGATTAACATTTGAACATGTGGCCAAAGGTGGCATGCTGGATTATTCAGAATTGACAGCCCGTTGAGACAAAGAGATAACTGAAGGTCACATCCATCAACACTACGACTTGGTCATGCAAATTAGAAATACCAGGAGCAACTCAGCAAATTAAGTTGGTAGAGAAACTGGCATTGTACTACCCATCCACACCCATAACAATGTGAACAAACGGGTGAGATTTAGCAAAGAGGAAGTGGACATAAGATCTATTCCTTAGCATATCACATGCCTAAGGGTGCTCGTAAAGCCTTCAAAGACCTGCCTAGTGATTTGTTATATATTTATGTCCTCAATGGCAAGCATTTTACTGCCTAAGATTATGTTGTATGTGAAAGTAAAGTGCAAAAATGTGCTAAAACTGATTACAGACCACGCACAGAAGGAGATAAACCAACAAGGAAGATTAAATATACAAAATTCTATGCTACAAAAAATAATGTTACTATTAGGAATGGGCCTTAATCTATGGTGATGGCTGGTCAATGTTGGGTTTCCCAGGGTCTCTCAAGTTGGGAGACGAAAGCCTAAGCTTATGACACCAAGTTAGAAATGGACCTTAATATTTTCCATGGGCCAAAAGGCCAATTTCCCTACATGTAAATAAGAAGGAACATATGCATATAACACCCTATGGAATATCCCTAACAGTTACTACTTGTTTGACAGCTACTCCACATCGCAGAAAGAATTTAGTGCGAGAAAAGTAACAGTTAGAATGAGAACAAACCTGGTCCCTCAATACATACTTCTCGATATTCCTACACATTCCTGGGGCCCATTGCGTAGGCACCGCACTTCCTTCACTCTTCTGTAAAATATATACTAATGTAAATAGTTCAATTAAGCTAAAAACCCAACTAAGACTTAAGAAACCAGAGGAAAGACTGCAGACTGAAAAAGTAAGTAATGCATGGACGGAAAAACAGTTCTTTCAAGAACCAACTTTCAAACAGATTCTGCTTCGCACCTGCCGGGGCATCATATGAAGACAAGGAGAGAGCACAACAAATTTCCGTGGGAATACACTGAGCTCCCCTCTATTGCTTTTTCCTGATGATTAACAAGTGAGAATTCCAAGTCATCAGACACAGTTCAACAGCAAAAAGAAACAACCTACATGTATACTTTTTACTTTTGTTAAAAAAAGTTAAACAATGGTACAACCAACTATAGATATAAGCTATATATACAATTTACAAAAAAAAAGTACTTATAATAGCAGGCCCAAAATCAATCGTGAAAAATATAAACACTTATTTACTACTCCCTCCGTTCCTAAATATAAGTCTTTGTAGAGATTCCACTAGGTGGACTACATACGGTGCAAAATGAATGAATCTACACTTAAAATGCATCTATATACATCCGTATGTGGTTTATAGTGAAAACTCTACAAAGACTTATATTTAGGAACGGAGGGAGTATATTTTATAAAGAAAAATAAATTAAAACCACTCTGTTAAAACAAGGACCCAGTATAAAACCAGAATGCAAACACAATTGACTGAACTGGCGATGCAGCAACGTGTTTAAGTAGCTGATTAAGTAGCAACCGTGAAAACTCAGAAGCCAAGAACTGGTATGGTTCTTTCAAAGATAGAATTTGGATGTGGATGCGATAATAATCAATTAAGTTGCAAGCAAAGCTAACATACCTGGAATTCCACATATACCAACAATATCACCTCGCTTCACACCAGAATGGAAACTAGAGAATTCAGTATCTTCCAACTCCGAGGTCCTATTAACGGGTAAAAATGTGAGAATGGAAGTCCATACATTTCATAGGTCGGTACTGATAGTAATAGACAAGCTAAAAAGTGACTGAAGCCATCCAAACAGACACCATATTAGTCTTCAAAGTTTACCTGGCATCAGCCATTACTTGAACCTTCACGCCATCACCATAAAGATCATAAAATAAGAGCTTAGAAGATGATGTTCTCTTGTTCATGATCCTCCCTTTGAAAAACAAAGCCACAGATCAAACCCATGTCTAATCTCATATAATACTCCCCAGGGCAATGGAACAATATATACCTGCTAGACACTCTGTAACATCAGCAAGCTTCTCCCCCTCATTAAGGCCCTTGTATTTCTCAATATATCCAGGCACAGAGATGCTAGCTAGAAACTTATGCGGATAGGGATTAGCACCCCCGGCCTTGAGAACGTCAAGGGTCTTGAGCCTATTCTCATAATATTGCTGCAGCAAGAAACACATTGATTAGAACTAGAACGCAATTCAGCCAGTAATAATACATCAGCAAGAAAGCGGCGCCGATATGACATACAGTAGGATCCATGTCCTCATCGTCGGCCGCCGCCTGCTGGGGCGCTCCACCGGCCGCCACCGCAGCCACCGCCGCCTACATACAACAATTAAAAGACACACACGGAGATGTTAGTGTTCCAGCAAACAAGACAGAGAGAAGGGAGCTCTCTCTCAGACCCCAGCCGCAGAACTGCGTCAACATTATCTGCATCAGAAAAGTAGCACGACAGAAGAAAGGGTCAGCATCACACCTTGCTCTTCTTCTCCTCCTCCTTGAGCCGGCGCTGCTCCTCCTGCTTCCTCCTCTTCTCCTCTTTCTTCTGGGCGCTGCAAGCCAACAACCACAGCCAACAATCAAGAGCCGGAGCATAACAAAACAAGCAAGAGCAGACGACGACGACGCGCGCGAAACGGAGGATGGTAATAAGAAGCGAGGAAGGAGGCGCACTTCTTCGAGAGCTTCGGCTCCTCCTCGCCACCGCCGCCGCCGTGCGCGGCGATCTCCGCCCCCGCGAGCCTCTCCGCCAGGCCGTCCGCGCCGCCCTCGCCGTCCGCCATGCCGCGCCGGATGGATTCTAGGGTTTCGCCGAGGGGGAGGAGGGATGGATGGGATTACGGAGAGCAAAGCAGAGCGGAGGCGCGGCGGAGGGGGGCGAGGGGGTTTTAGCTAGGGTTGTTGCTTGGCTCGTGCGCCGCTCCGGTGGGCCCGCATGGGCCTGGTGCGCGTGAGTATTTCGAATGGGCCGAGCTGGTCTAGGTGGACCGAGCCCACGCGCCTTCGCTTCTCTCTCTTTTCCTCTTGCTGTGGGACCGGAGGCGGCTAGGCCTGGGCGGAGTCATCCGAGGAGCGGCGGCCATGGAGGAGCGGAGAGGAGGCGGCGGCGGGGGGCGGGGCTCCGGCAAGGGGCCGGCGGCGGGGAAGATGATGTCGCTCAACGAGTTCGTCTCCTCCATGGCGCCCCTCATCGACCTGGAGAAGGTTTGCTCCCTTCCCCTCCCATCCCCCCGGGTTTGATGTTGGAATGGTTGCGATGATGAGCTGCTGCGGCTTGGTGCGCAGGCGGCGGAGATATCGGCGGAGTCGGAGGCCAGCTCCAAGAGGAAGGAGAGGAGGGGGTCCGTCATGCCCAACCTCAAGTGCACCGACGCACAGGTAGGCTGCTGGTTCGGCGCATTGGTGCTGACTCGATTGGTGCGCGGGTTTGGTTGGTGCTAATCTATAGCTTGCTGTGTGTTGCCTTTGGTGGGTAGAGTAGACGGGGCTGATGGGGAAGACGCTCCTCGAGTTCCAGCCCAACAAGAGCGACGTGCTTCCGCCTCACAAGGTGAGGTTTGCTGCTTCCTTTCCCCTCTTCTCAGTTTGGCAATATGACATATAGCAGGATGCCGCTTCTGGTCTCTGGTTAGGAATTTTTTGCAAATGTGGTCTGGATCACCCGTCGACTTATCGTTCGTTGGTGGGCTATGGAAATTGTCTCTTATATCCCATTATTATGCCACTTGAGTAGTGTAATCAATTTGTATGTGTGATTATGTAATGTTAATCGCTGGAAAGGGATTGTGTAGTAATCAAATACTTGCATTTGTCAAGTTCATTAATGAATCACGTCCCCAGGACTTCTCTGGGATTAGGCACTTTGTTTCTTTTGCTAGCAGCACTGATCTTGCTTGTCTGTCTCCCCCCTTGGCTGCTCTAGTTTGGTACGCACGACGTGGTTGCCCTCAAGCCAAATAAAGCAGATGCTGGATCCCCTGCTGTTGGGCAAGGTGTAGTTTATCGCTTGAAGGTATCTTACTCACATCTAAGGGTTGTTGGTTATTTAAGTCTTTGCATTGTACTACGCATACTGATGGCAATGTTGTGTTTGAACAAACAGGATTCTTCCATTACCGTCGTTTTTGATGATATTCCTGAAGATGGATTAAATAGCCCTCTCCGTCTTGAGAAGCTTGCGAATGAGGTACTCCAAAAAAATCCGCATGGTTTCATTGTAGAATTGCACAAGCTTAAGCATATTTTTCGCCTAGCACCTCTTTGTTTTTTAATCCATGATCCATTATTTTGTACTTGCACACCAGCATTATCATACCGTTTATTAATCCCACTTTTAGGTTACTTACCGCAGGATGAAGGATGCATTAATTCAACTTAGCAAGGGCATCCAAGCAGGACCTTCTGCAAACCTTGTTCCTGTGTTATTTGGAGAGAATTCGCCTATGCGTTCCAAAGACGCCATGAAGTTCAGTCCGTTTAACAAGAATTTGGATGACTCACAGGTTAGACTTTCTTTTTTTTACTTTATACTTGAGGTTGCTGCCTATGTTCCATTTCAATTCAGATCAACCCAATTTGAGTAGATATAAAAACATTATACAGAAGTCTATAACAGTTAGGTTTACCGTCTGGTGTTAACGAGAAGTCTATAACAGTTAGGTTTACTGTCTAATTTGCTAGTGTTGCTATCATATGTTTAATCTCATTACATGAAGTGAATCATATATGAGGCAATGATTTGGTTCCTTATCATTATACAGAAGCGGTCCTATTTTTTGTATAAATCAGTCTTGCAATGAAAACTGCAAACTTGCAACTCTGCGATGGGTTTCATAATGTTCCACGTCATAACACCACAAAGAATGGTGTTAGGCTTTGGTACCTGCCTTGTAGGAAGGCCAGAGAGAAAGCTTTTAGTGAATAGATTGTTGGTGTATTGAAATACTAGTAGTACATCATATGCTATAGTTGACAACTAAAGTAGCTCACGCCTCCTGATGGGCAAACTGGATAACTTATCTTGATAGGTCTTCTTACATAGTTTATATGTGCTCTTGAAGCAGTGCACAGGTCAATCTAGTTCTAGTATATAATTATTTGGACGTCCTTGTTTTGGTGCTGTACTGCTGTAGTTAAGATGTTTTCTTAACAATAAATCAGAAAATATTGCAATGGATGTTTTTTGCTTTTTATGACATGCCTTTAATTTTTTAACACTTGTCTTCATGTATCAGTGTCAGCAAGCATTATAAAATGAAAAAACTGTAGGCATGTAAAGTCAAATAGTTCTATGAAATGCTTTTCAACTAGCACAGATTGTATAGAGAAATGTAACATATTTCTTGTGTAGAAAGATGCTATCTCGAAGGCCCTCAGATCAAGGGATGCTTTTTTGCTTCATGGACCTCCTGGAACTGGGAAGACAACAACCATCATTGAGATAATATTGCAGGAGGTCAAGCGTGGAGCGAAAATCCTTGCCTGTGCTGCTTCCAACATTGCTGTTGATAACATTGTTGAGCGACTCTCACAGTACAGGTTGCTAAAAAAATTCTTCCATCGTTTTTTCTATGGTTTCTCTGGGAAAAATGTTACAATCATATATGTAGCCCTTACAAAAAAGTGGATTCTGGTGACCCAATCTGCTAATCATCTGAGCCCTAAGTTACTTAAATATCCTTATTTCTTTCTGTAGAACAAAATTGGTGAGGTTAGGGCATCCTGCCCGTTTACTACCGCAAGTATTGGACAGTGCTCTTGATGCACAGGTAAAACCCCTGTTTATGTTGTCCCAATTGCTTTTGTACTGGGGGACTATGTGAAGATAAATTCCTTTTTTGATTAGTTCGTAAGTTGCACTCTGGATCGCATTTAACTTCAATACTCATCCAGTGCATGGTTAAGTGTACCCACCTTTACCTGAATCATAAGTTGTATGCATGGTAGAGTGAAATAGAACATAACATGAATTCCCAAAGAGAGACCTGAAGGATTGGAGTATCACCAAAGAGCTAGCTATGGACAGGGGTGCGTGGAAGCTTGCTATCCATGTGCCAGAGCCATGAGTTGGTTGCGAGATCTTATGGGTTTCACCTCTAGCCTACCCCAACTTGTTTGGGACTAAAGGCTTTGTTGTTGTTGTTGTTGTTGTTGCAGGTTATACCTTTTTTCTCTAACATAAGAAATTCTACTATTTTTTGTTATTAACTTAGGCAGCTTAATTGATTACTTTGTATGTCCCACTGAATTTAAAATGGGTGGGGTATTTTGGCGGATGTATTATCTGCGATGCCTCAGTGTGTCCATGTAACCTTATGATAGTTAGCCTGATTAATCTTCTGGGACCAGGTACTTCGAGCTGATAATAGCAGCTTGGCCGGAGATATTCGCAAGGAAATGAAGGTAACTATTCATTTCCAAATCCTTAACTTTTCCAGTAATTCTAGGACAGCAAGTCTATCCACAGCTGTTAAGGAGCGGTTTAGTGTGGAAGCTATCTTATTTAGATAGTACCAATGGCTGTAATTTCATTCGATGTAGTTCGATATTATTGATATGTTCTGTTCTTTCTGTCAGGTGCTTAATAGCAAATTGCTGAAAGCTAAAGATAGAAACACAAAAAGGGATATCAGGAAAGAGCTTAAAACCCTTGCCAAAGAGGAGCGAAAACGGCAGCAGCTTGCAGTTGCTGATGTCATAAAAAATGCGGATGTTGTGCTGTCGACTTTGACAGGTGCATCTTCCAAAAAGATAGCTGGCATTACATTTGATTTGGTAATTATTGACGAGGCTGCTCAGGCACTTGAGGTGGCCTGTTGGATAGCTCTATTGAAGGTAAGTTGAGATAGCAACATGTCTTCCAAAAGTGGATAAATCGTTAACAGTTAAATAGGTATATGTATGTTTGAGGCAGGTTTCTTATATTGGTGTAAATTGTAGCACATAGGTATATCTGATAAAACTCTGTAAGGATGTAACGTTAATCTGCTGTAATTTCCATAAGTGACCAGTAGGCAGATCCTAGGGAGTATAGTTTTGCTTTACGGTCACGGCACCCTGCTTCTGGTGGTTGATTAGCTTTGGGATTTTCAAATGGTGGTAGCTGACTATGCCATTAGCAATGAAGTTGTTTCTCTGTTTCACATGATTGGCATGCATAATGATTTGGATAAAATGCTTACTCCTATGTTCTCGTTAAGGTAGCATTTTTGTTAATGTTATGGAGCTTCTCATTTATGTATTAATCTTTTTTATATTCTTTTGGTATTCAGGGCCAAAGGTGCATGCTTGCTGGAGACCATCTTCAACTTCCTCCAACGATCCAAAGTGTTGAGGCTGAGAAGAAGGGTATGGGAAAGACACTCTTTGAACGCCTTACAGAAGGTTATGGAGAGGAAATCACATCCATGCTCACTATCCAGTACAGGATGCACGAGCTAATTATGAACTGGTCATCAAAAGAACTTTACAATAATAAGGTGTGCTTTCTCTTACATTATTTTGCTACTTGTATTTCAGTCTCTATTTCTCTTTACACCACTATTTTTCTCATATTGTTTTTCCGTCTGTATTCTCAGATCAAAGCGCACTCTAGTGTTGCTGGACATATGCTCTATGATCTTGAAGGAGTGAATAAATCTTCTTCAACAGAACCAACTATTATACTCGTTGACACTACAGGGTCTGTATTCTCTTGTGCTTCCCCCTCAGTGGCTTGTTGGATTACTCACACGTGGCAAACTCTGTGCATGCAGTGAAGCCTTGGCTATTTTTGTGTTTTCTCACTCTCTGCCTCGCTTTGTAGTTTTCAAGATACTCTTGTGCAAAAGTAGGAGTAGGTAGTGGCTTGACTGAAGAGAGATATTTCATATGCTAATATAATAATTAGACAGGTTCATTATTATTTCAAGTGTAGGCCATCCTTTGGCTGATACGAAAAACATATATATTTTCTAAATGGTGAACAATATGAATGTTTTTGAAGAATAGTGTTTTTGAAATGATACGTAAAGTACTTCTAACATTTCTGAAGTACTTCTTAGGTGTGACATGGAAGAAGTGAAAGATGAAGAGGAGAGCACCATGAATGAGGGCGAGGCTGCAGTATCCATTGCTCATGCCAAGTTGCTTGTTGAGAGTGGTGTCCGTGCAATTGATATTGGCATTATTACGCCATATTCTGCACAGGTGTTTTTATTATATGCTCTCACTATTCATCGAATTTGTATATAGTAAATAATTATTAGCCATGTGTTCTCCATACATATGTATTCGGTAGTATCATGTTTAGTTGTTTACACTTGCTAGTTGGTTCTGGGGCCACCGTGCAAGCCTTTGTTGCTGCATGTTCTTTTTGCTGTTCTGCTCTTGAGTCTTCACATATTGGTTGGTTGTGCATTTGTTTGGAAGACTTTGTTCTTCTCTTTCTGTATCATTTGATGGTTATACCTTTTGGCTTGCAATTCATTTATCTGTTAGAAATTGAATTTTGGCTCCTTGGATGGTGTAACAGGTGACCTGCCTGAAAATGCTGAGAAATAAAGATGCTAAATTGAAGGACTTGGAGATATCAACAGTTGATGGATTTCAGGGTAGGGAGAAAGAGGCCATAATCATTACAATGGTCAGATCCAACCCAAAGAAAGAGGTGAGCTTCCTTCCATGATCTTCCTAGGTTGAAAATTGTCAGATCCAATCCTATTGCACTATCTGATGTACACGGACATGAGTCATTGATTTTGATTTTTGCATTGCATGGTTGATCCAAAAAGAAATAGGAGACTGGAAGTTCCATACGATTAAATATCTAATAAAATAGACCGAGCAATCTAGAGATATGACGTGAGTGATCTGCCAATATTGGGTGTCTGCGGCCCCGAGTTAGAATGTATAATGAACAAACAAACGGTTTGTTCTCAGTTATGATTGAAGATTCATATCCGCTATGCGTGCAGCTCGGATGCTCGAGCTCTTGTCTAGTTGGTAAAACTAAAACCTAATTCATTTGCTTCTCCAGGTCGGGTTCTTGAGCGATCATAGGCGGATGAATGTCGCCGTAACACGAGCCAGGCGGCAGTGCTGCATAGTGTGCGACGCTGAGACCGTAAGCAATGACAGATTCCTGAAACGCCTGGTGGAGTACTTTGAGGAGAATGGCGAGTACCTGAGCGCGTCGGAGTACCAGAGCGACTGACTGTGATAGCATATGTCGACCGGGCGACCATGGCAGAGATGCCGGAAACAAGCAACTGATGGCTCCACAACTGGATATTTTGGTGCAGATCCCATCCGATGCATAATACATTGCCACAGATGACTACTGAAACCAAAAAGATTTAATTTGGGTTTCAATTGTTTGTATGCACAAAGATTTGTATGGAACTGGCCTGTGTTCCACTGAAACCAAAATAACGCGGTATATGTTAATGCTAGAAACATTTACGTCAAGCTCAATCCAAATAAATTGTATTAGTTGTTCATGTTCATCACCTTCTTGCCTGCATCCTAGTTAAACTGAGCTAGTGATTATTTGGCCAAGTTTTGGCGAGGTCATCTCTGGAGTGCCTGTCATATCTATCTTAGTATCTTGTGCTTGGCAGCTCATGCAGATTGAATGATTGTATGTCTATATATTACTGAAATTATTATTATTATTATATAGAGAAATAAGGGAAAGGATTTCTTAATGCTTAAACTACATATCCCAGGGTTAATCTCACCATCTCATGACAAAAGATAATTACAACAACCTATCTTCCTTTATCAATCAAAGATTATTTTTTTATTCATTCCACATTCAACAACAAAAAGAGAAGTTGTTATATGTGGGCTTGGATATCTCAAATACATTCCTCACTGGACTCAAACAAACACACCGTAAGCAAAAGACAAAAGACAGAAGATGAGTATACAAATGAAAAACACAAACAAATCTCCAATACGAGCTGTAGCAGATATGCAGCCAGTCTCTGTCGATGTAGATCCCAGCTGCTAGGCTCCAATTTCTTTGAAAACAGTTTTGTTTTCAAATTGATGAATAAATTTCTTGGCAACAGCACTAACGTCGAGCCTATATCCCTTCAGCTGGAACTCTTTCATCGCAGGGAGGTGCTCCACTCCAGAAATAGACTGCAATTTCGCGAACGACCAAACTATTTTTTGAGCCTCGGGAGCTGCTCCGACACTAAAAGTGATGCCACTGATTTTGGGGCAGTCAATGAGAAGGAATTTGAGGCTTTTGAACTGTTCCTTTTCAAACTTAAGAGTAAGGATGTGCTCGCTGAATGACTTCTCATGGATCCTGAGCTTGCGCAAGCCGGGGAGCTCGCCAAGGATTGTGAAGCCATCCTCTGGGAGATAAGTCTCCTGTAGAGTCACCTTCTCAAGTATCTCTAGCCCGTGCATCCAGTTGGGTAGTTGACACTTGATGCCATATATGCTTAAGCTCTGAAGATTCACTGGAGGCTTGAATCTGTCATCCACAGACACCTGCATGAAATCACAAGGTGGCTCGATACGGATCGACAACGACTGGAGAGTGAGGCCAATGTCGCCGAGAACCCTGAGAAATCGCCTGAAATCTTCTTCGTTTCCATGGAGAAGCAAACCGAGCTTCCTAAGTGGCAGCTGGCTCATCTCAGTAATATCACTGTTATTCTTGGGCACTTGGACGTGCGATAGCACCTCCAGCTTGCTCATCGACCCAATCCCACTGGGCAAGATCAAAGTGGAGAATGATCCCCTGGAATCCATGTTCCCAGCGAGTAGATGTTTGACGTTGATAGCCTTGAAGATAAACAGCCGTATCTTGGTCTGTCGGATATCCAGCATCTCCAGGTAGTTGAGTTTTTCAATCCCCCTGGGTAGCTCTTCAATATCTGTATCTCTGATGCTCAAGTACTTGAGGAATATCATGGTGGTGCATATTACCCTCAGATGCCGCTTCTTCAATCCTTTGCAGCCTTGAATGTCCAGCACTTGGACCCCAACTATTTGAGGTGATGCCAATAGACCTTGAATGAGACGGTCGGTTTCCCAGAAGTCTTTCTCCGGGTGGAAGTTTATCCAGCAGCAGCAGCGAGCATCGGCATTGAAGTTGAAGCATTTACTATCTGTTTCATCAAATGAGGACTGTCTCCTGCTGAGCTCTCTGACTTTGTCGTGGTGACGCCACTTGTCGTAGGAGGAATCACCGGTACTAGCAGTACTGCGAAGTTTGAGAAGGAACTCCATGACTAGCTCTGGAATTTCGAAGGTTTTTACCTTGCCTTCGCTGCTGGTTTCGTTGGGAATGATGAACCCTCGGGTGAGGAGGGCGTCGAAGCAACGGTCAGCCTCGCGCAGTGCGGCGGCGCTCGTGTCGTCTTTGACACTGAGCAGGCCATGGAAAACCCATTGCTTTGTTGCCCTTTCCCTCCTGATTGGCCTTTTGCTGATTACAGCATACTTCTGACAGTGCTGGAAAGTGGTCAGATACATTAAGCAGCTCTGGTAGTGGTTGATAGGCAACTCGTCGAAGCAGGACACGACGAGTCGCCTAACATTGTCAATGGTAAACTCGGGTTTAAGCTCGTCGTGAAGCTTGATCAGATCTTCCCGGGTGCATGTTGGCTTGGCGTACAGGAAATGCAGGAACATCTTCAAACCCTGCCCGTCGCGGAAGTCACGTGGGCAGAGTCTTGCCAGGATGCTGGCCAGAAGACCGTCCTTCTTGGCGTCATAGTCTTGGAGAAGGCCGGACGCTTTCTCCAAGTAATCCGGGATCATGGGATTCGCCTGTATGAGTTCCAATACCGAGCAGGAAGGAAATTCCAGGCTCTTACCGGGGGCCATCCGTACGATTGCGCTTCCTTTTTCGCAACCGAAATTTTTGTACATAATTTCCAGTATCCACGACCACATGCTGGCGTCGACTATTCCCTCCACGAAAACCAGCATCTTCCTTCTAAGCAGGCACGCCGGGGAGCCACCTCTCTCCTTGCACTCTGGCGCGCTGCACCACATGCAATCGAGCATTCCTTTTTCAACGGCGGCAACACTGGTGATATTCCGTAGAGACACATAGGTGATGCACCCGAACCACCCCTTCAAGGAATCGCCCCCGGACTGCCCCTCGTCCTTCACGGAATGCCCCTCGTCCTTCACGGAGCAATGATCCATCTCCATGATTTTTTTCGCCAGCTCCTTTACGCGCATGACGCCAGAGGATAGAGTGCAGAAGACCTTGAACGACGCAGCATACGTCTGCTGCTGCTGCGGGTGGGGCGGAGTCAGAAAATGCAGCCGTGCTCCTTGAACCAGCTGCTTGCTCACTCGACGGATGTTTTTGTCGGTGTGGAACACGGATGGCTTAGATATAACCGTCGGGATAGCCCAGACCAAGTTACTCCTCCGCTCATCCTCCAGCTCATTCTTGCCGGCGTCACCTTCACCGTCACAGCCCCGAGATCCTTGTACTGGCGGCTGCGACGACGACTGCTTGGAGGCGGTATCAGCAGCCGCCGCCCTCGGGATCTCCACGCCGTACCTCAGACGCCTTTCGCCCACCTCCTGCACCCGGACCCTGAGCTCTCGTATCTGAGAAGCGATCCGGCGGCGGGCGGGCAGCGTCTTGAGCACGTAAATAGGCATCTTCAGGATGCAGATGAAGAAGCCATTGCCGCGTGGGCGCGCCATCACCACCGAGGCGACGTACTTGTCCACGCACTCCTGAGACCCGTTTGCAAGCTCCTTGACTTGCTTGGTCCACGCGCGGACCTGGTGGTCCGCGCCGCCACCGCCGCCCTCCGCCTCCACGTGGAGGAGGAAGCCGTACATGCTCTCCATCTCGTCCTTGATGAACTGCACCTCGCTGTGGACGGAGCGAACCAGCAACGTCTCGTTATTGAGGATATTGGCGAGGTTGCCGAGGAGGCTGTCGACAGTGCCCTGAGCGGAGTCGGCCATCACGACAGATTGCTCTTTCCCCTACAAGCCTACAACAGACTAAGGGAAAGGGAAAGGAGTTGCAAGCTACCCGGCTAGTATTAGCTTCGGCACAAGCCTTTTTTTCTCCTTCTTGGTGGAAGAAAATGTTAGGGAACTATGTATGGTGGCACTAGGAATATTGCAGAGGACTCACTGAGACTATGGAGCAGCAGTGGTATACTACAAGTTATGGTTGTGTGGAGAAGACATCATGCCTATCGTCTACTTATATAGTGCTGCTTCTGCTACTGCCTAGCTCAAATTGCTAAAATTTATCCAGAGGAGCACGTCTCTAACATTCCGAAGCGGCTCCATCAAGCTTTGGTTCATAACCATAATAAAAGCGTGCATTGGATTCCTTCAAACACTCCTACGTAGTGGGTGCACCTAACATCTGCGTAGATCTGGGTCAAAGGAATCTAATTGTTACGAACACTTCGTTAGGTGCCTACGTAGTGGGTGCACCTAACATCTGCGTAGATCTGGGTCAAAGGAATCTGATTGTAACTACCTGCGCGGTTGCCCGGTCGGGATAAGCATGCAACAGGGTGGAGCCACAACGTTTTCCCAAACCAAACACCACCCGTGCTGCAGCATTGTGCTTTGCTTTTACCGTTATTGCACCGTGTTGCAGCACGTGCGTTCGGGGACCCCATTGCTCTTCCACTGTGTTTTCACCGTTGTTGCACTGTGCGTGCAGAGACTGCATTCCCTCCCTCACCCCTTTTTGTCTTTTCCTTTGTTTTTTCTTCTTGAGGGGTGTCTTTTCCTTTGTTGCTGCGCATGCATCCATGTGCCCTTTTTTGTCAGCTTTTATATATTTATATGCAAGATATCTGAAACTTCTCGTTTTCAGAAGTTCTAAAATCTGAAATATATGTAAGTTCATAATCATTGTGTCGTGATGAGCGCGCGGCAGATGCCAAGGTGATCATGCCTATCATCTACTCCCTACGTTTTAAAATAGATGATCCAACTTTGTACTAAGAGGCAGTTTGGTTGCTACCCTGCGACAAACTAGCCTGGCCTGGCGCTTACCTGGAATCTGCCTGTGCCATGTTTGGTTTGCATCCTCGGCGATTCACTCTACCTGGCCTGGAGAGTGTCAGTGTATGATTAGCCTGGTTGGTTGTCCTTAACCTGGCCCAGGCAACCAGAATCAGACGCCTGGGAGATGCCTAACCGCAGCCTCGCATGCTGATTCATTGTTTAATATAAACAGGAGAAGAAAGAGGTGGTATAACATATTTTTATAATCTCACCAGGCGTGGTCTCCAACCAAACACCACTAGCCTGACCAGGCATGTATCAGCGCTTTTCCAGGCCAGTCCCAGGCGCATGATTTTGTCAAGCACACCACGGAGGACACGAATCAAACAGCCCCTAAATTAGTCGATCTAGGTGAAAGAAAATTAAAAATCATGAAGTTCCCCGGTGAATCTTTCTCTCGGCAAAGCAGGAATTTATTGACATTCTCTAGAAAAGGTACTGTCAATAAGCCTGTTGGTCATTCACAACCACTGATGAAGGATTCCTCGAAAAGTTAAGGATTAGTAGTTCTTTTTCGAAATCGATTTCGAAAAAGAATGGATTCGAACGAACTGGTGCAGGTAGTTTACTGAAACCCTTGAATTCGGAATATGGGAAAGTAGTGCTGCTTCTGCTATTGCCTAGCTCAATTTGCTAAAATTTATCCAGAGGAGCACGTTTCTAACATTCTGAAGTGGCTCCATCAAGCTTTGGTTCATAACCATGCTATAAGATAAAAGCGTGCATTGGATTCCTACGAACACTTTGTTAGGTGCCTGTCTAGTGGGTGCACCTAACATCTGCGTAGATCTGGGTCAAAGGAATCTAATTGTAACTACCTGCGCGGTTGCCCGGTCGGGATAAGCATGCAACAGGGTGGAGCCACAACGTTTTCCCAAACTAAACAACACCCGTGCTGCAGCATTGTGCTTTGCTTTTACCGTTATTGCACCGTGTTGCAGCACGTGCGTTCAGGGACCCCATTGCTCTTCCACTGTGTTTTCACCGTTGTTGCACTGTGTTGCAGCACGTGCGCGCGCGTGCAGAGACTGCAATCCCTCCCTCACCCCTTTTTGTTTTTTCCTTTGTTTTTTCTTCTTGAGGGGTGCTTTTTCCTTTGTTGCTGCGCATGCATCCATATGCCCTTTTTTGTCAGCTTTTATATATTTATATGCAAGATATCTGAAACTTCTCGTTTTCAGAAGTTCTAAAATCTGAAATATATGTAAGTTCATAATTATTGTGTCGTGGTGGGCGCACGGCAGATGCCAAGGTGACCATGCCTATCGTCTACTCCCTACGTTCCAAAATAGATGACCCAACTTTGTCCTAAGTTCGTACAAAGTTGGGTCATCTATTTTAGAACGGAGGGAGTACTTATATAGTGCTGCTTCTGCTACTGCCTAGCTCAATTTGCTAAAATTTATCCAGAGGAGCACGTTTCTAACATTCTGAAGTGGCTCCATCAAGCTTTGGTTCATAACCATGCTATAAGATAAAAGCGTGCATTGGATTCCTACGAACACTTTGTTAGGTGCCTGCCTAGTGGGTGCACCTAACATCTGCGTAGATCTGGGTTAAAGGAATCTAATTGTAACTACCTGCGCGGTTGCCCGGTCGGGATAAGCATGCAACAGGGTGGAGCCACAGCGTTTTCCCAAACCAAACACCACCCGTGCTGCAGCATTGTGCTTTGCTTTTACCGTTATTGCACCGTGTTGCAGCACGTGCGTTCGGGGACCCCATTGCTCTTCCACTGTGTTTTCACCGTTGTTGCACTGTGCGTGCAGAGACTGCATTCCCTCCCTCACCCCTTTTTGTCTTTTCCTTTGTTTTTTCTTCTTGAGGGGTGCCTTTTCCTTTGTTGCTGCGCATGCATCCATGTGCCCTTTTTTGTTAGCTTTTATATATTTATATGCAAGATATCTGAAACTTCTCGTTTTCAGAAGTTCTAAAATCTGAAATATATGTAAGTTCATAATCATTGTGTCATGGTGGGCGCACGGCAGATGCCAAGGGATGGCTAAAGATAGGAGGAGGCTCGAGGGCACTGGTGGGCTCCAGAGGCGAGGTCGGCATGAGCGAGCGCGGGACGCAAGACATACCCAGGTTCGGGGCTCTCCGGAGAGATAACACCCCTACTCCTGCCGAGTGTAGTTGATGTATATCAGTAGAGAGTTGCTCCTGGAGCTGTATGGAGGGAGAAGGGAGGCTGGCCAAGGCCTAGGCAGTTCCCTCTCCTCGGATGTTGCTTGCTAGGTGTGTGAGTGGGTGGATGGGTGAGTGTGTTGCATTGCTTGCCCGTATGCATGAGGGCTCCTGGGGGGTTTTATAGGTCAACCCCCCAGGGGTACAAGGGTAATGTTACAAGGCCGTAGGGCCGGGTTGTCAGCGTCTAGGAACCCGGTGCTGGGACCCGTCGGGTACCAGGGCTCGCCAGGTTCGCCGGGCGTGGGCCCCATGCGCCTAGGGGGCACACGAGTCGAGTCGGCTACAGTGGCGCTCCGTCAGGTCGCCGCTTGCCGGCATCATGGGTGATGTCGGGTGCACTGTTGCCACGCCAGCCCTGGTCAGCGGGTAGGTGGGGGGCACTGTTGCCTCGTCCGGCTGACCAGAGGCATGGGCGGGGCACTGTGGCTTCGGTCATTAGTTGGTGGAGACTTGTCCCATCGTACGGCTGGGATGGGACGGCCGCTGACCCTTGGCCGGGTTTGGAGAACACGCCAAGGGCGGTGCTGGCTTGTTGGGGAAGTCTTGAGCTTGGTTGTTGGGGCCGAGTTGAGGAGTCTGGACGGGTTGCAGAGCTCGGCCGGGTCGCAGGGCTTGGCCGGGTTGAGCGACCCGAGCCGGATTGAGGGGCGATGCTGGCCCCGTTATTTTCGAAAAGGATCCGGGTTCCGTTGTCTGCCTGGGGTTCATCCCCCCGACAGTAGTCCCCGAAGCTGTGAAGGTCCGCCGTCTTCAGATGGGAGGGCCTTCACAGTTTCCCCCCTTGCAGAGGTGGATTTGTTGACCGCCGGGTCCGGCAACACCCACTGTGTGCCGGCATCCGAAAGCCGGATCGTGGCATCCTGCTCGTGGCGGGAAACCGAGGAGTTCGACGAATCTTGGGCAATCTTTTGGGCTTCGCGCGGCCGCCATGTGGCGCGTGGGAGCCGGAGGGGCCTGACAGGCCACGCGTGTGACGGGACGGGGCGACGGCCTAGGGCCCGCCGCCGTGCACCATCGGCCCACGCGCGTGGATTTATTGCGGCGTCCGCGGGTCAGTTGCCATTCTCCAATTAGTTACTGTGTGCGTACGTGCGCACTTATTACGGGGAAGTGGGAGGGGTGAGCGCAAACGATCCCACTGCCCCATGTTTCAAATCGTGGCCTATAAATTGGGGGCGAAGGGAGCGGTGGAGATCATTCACGCTCGCGCCCCTGCCTCTTCATCCTCCCTCTACTTCTGACGACCGCCGCTAGCTGCGAAGCCCGCTGTCTTGAGCAGAGCTCTCTTGCCATCTTCTTCCTTCTTTCTTCCGCGCTCGGGTCGATGGCGCTACCGCCAGGATCGTGGATGGGTTCGACCGTCACCCTTGACGACATCGCCTACCTCCATAAAACCAGGCGCCTGCCGAGGGCGGAGGAGGTCGAGGCGCGCCTTCCGCAGGGCGAGTGGGAGCCGCGGCCCGAGGGCTCGGAGCGGGTGGTCTTCCTGCCGCACTTCAAGCGCGGGTTTGGGCTGCCCGCGAGCGGCTTCTTCCGCGACTTTCTGGAGTTCTTCGGGCTCCAGCCCCACCATCTCGGCGCCGGCGCCATCGTGCAGCTGTCCGGCTTCGTCACCCTCTGCGAGGGGTACCTGGGGGTTGAGCCTTCGATCGACCTCTGGGTGCGCTTCTTCTCCCTAAAGCAGCAGGGGCCGAAGGCCGGGGAGATGTCCGAGTGCGGGGCTGCCGTCATCACCAAGCGGTCGGGCGCCGACTGCCCGAGGATGCCGCTGGAGGATTCTGCCAAGAAATGGCAGAACTCCTTCTTCTACGTCCGCAACCTCGGCAAGGACCGCATCAACCTTCCGCCGTTCATTAACTCGCCGCCGTGGGGGAAGCAGAACTGTGGGTACTACCCCAAGCACCCGTCGCAGGAGGTGCTCAACCTGTGCGAGCGGGTGTCGGTGATGAAGGAGCGGGAGAAGCTCACCGGCACCGACCTCATCACCGCCTTCATAGTCCGGCGGGTGCTGCCGCTGCAGCAGCGCAGTCACCTCATCGGTCAGATGACCGGCCTCCAGGACCCCAACCGCATGGCGAACACGCGGCTGGCGGCGGACCAGGTCACGCGCCGGGTCAACAACATCTCCAAGGCCAACTTGGGGGTTGACTGGGAGTTCGGGAAGGCCCCGTATAGCCATGCGAACCCGGCACCGTTGGTAAGTCCCTGGTCTCCGTACTTCGCTGCTGCTTATCTTCTTGTTCGCCCCGACGCGACATGAGAGGTGCTTCTGAACGCCATCCGGCATCCTTACGACCGGGCGCGGGCGCAGGTGGTGCGGGTTGCCTCGGAGGAGCCCGAGGCCCATGGCGGAGGGGAGGCGGTGGCCGCCGATATGGGCGCAGGGCGCCGAGCAGGTGAGTCTTGTTTATATTTCTTGAGTCGCCGGTTGTGGGATGGCTTTGGGGATGCTGACGCGAGCCGCTGATGCAGCGGTGCCGGGTGGAGGAGGCGGCGGCGCGGCCGGAGCTGGGTCGTCTCGGGGGGAGGGGGCGGCAACGACGAGGCGCCCGCATGGGAAGGACAGCGTCCCGTCGCGGGCCCCAACCGCGAAGCGCGCGGCCGACCCGGCCGGAGGTGCGAAGTCGCCCGCCAAGAGGAGGCGCGGCGCTCCACAGGAGAGGGCGGCAAGGCCCGCCGTTCTGGTGGTGCCGGGGTAAGTGACCCTTTTTGTTCGAGCCGAGTTGCTGAGCGGCTCCGCTCGACTCGGCGTAATCATTTTTGTCTTGTGCTTCAGGTCGCCAATCTCGCTGGCGCTAGCGGCGGCGGACGCCGCGTCCGCTGAGGGCGCTGCGTTCCGGAGGAGCCGATCCGGCACCGTTGACCGGGACGAGGAGGAGGAGCGGGCGGACCCGGACCTTGGTCTGGACTCGGCCAACGCCGAAGGCCTGGCCTGGTGGGACCGGAACCGGGCCGAGGCGGAGCTAGAGGCGGCGTCGACCCAGGCCTGGGTGAGCGCCGCGGCGGTGTGGGCTGATACGTCTCCAACGTATCTATAATTTATGAAGTATTCATGCTATTATATTATCTGTTTTGAATGTTTATGGGCTTTACTAAACACTTTTATATTATTTTTGGGACTAACCTATTAACCCAGAGCCCAGTGCCAGTTTCTGTTTTTTCCCTTGTTTCAGTGTTTCGCAGAAAAGGAATATCAAACGGAGTCCAAACGGAATAAAACCTTCGGGAGCGTGATTTTTGGAACGAACGTGATCCAGGAGACTTGGAGTTGAAGTCAGGGAAGCTTTGAGGTGGCCACGAGGTAGGGAGGCGCGCCTGCCCCCTGGGCGCGCCCCCACCCTCGTGGCCCCCTCGTGGCTCCCCTGACTGACTTCTTTCGCCTATATATATCCATATACCCTAAAACCATCGGGGAACAGAATAGATCGAGAGTTCCGCCGCCGCAAGCCTCCGTAGCCACCAAAAACCAATTGGGACCCTGTTCCGGCACCCTGCCGGAGGGGGGGATCCCTAACCGGCGGCCATCTTCATCATCCCGGCGCTCTTCATGACGAGGAGGGAGTAGTTCACCCTCGGGGCTGAGGGTATGTACCAGTAGTTATGTGTTTGATCTCTCCCTCTCTCTCTCGTGTTCTTGAGGTGATACGATCTTGATGTATCGCGAGCTTTGCTATTGTAGTTGGATCTTATGATGTTTGTCCCCCTCTACTCTCTTGTAATGGATTGAGTTTTCCCTTTGAAGTTATCTTATCGGATTGAGTCTTTAAGGATTTGAGAACACTTGATGTATGTCTTGCATGTGCTTATCTGTGGTGACAATGGGATATCACGTGATCCACTTGATGTATGTTTTGGTGATCAACTTGCGGGTTCCGCTCATGAACTTATGCATAGGGGTTGGCACACGTCTTCGTCTTGAATCTCTGGTAGAAACTTTGGGGCACTCTTTGAGGTTCTATGTGTTGGTTGAATAGATGAATCTGAGATTGTGTGATGCATATCTTATAAACATACCCACGGATACTTGAGGTGACATTGGAGTATCTAGGTGACATTAGGGTTTTGGTTGATTTGTGTCTTAAGGTGTTATTCTAGTACGAACTCTATGATAGATCGAACGGAAAGAATAGCTTCGTGCTATTTTACCACGGACTCTTGAATAGATCGATCAGAAAAAATAACTTTGAGGTGGTTTCGTACCCTACCATAATCTCTTCGTTTGTTCTCCGCTATTAGTGACTTTGGAGTGACTCTTTGTTGCATGTTGAGGGATAGTTATATGATCCAATTATGTTATTATTGTTGAGAGAACTTGCACAAGTGAAAGTATGAACCCTAGGCCTTGTTTCAACGCATTGCAATACCGTTTACGCTCACTTTTATCGATTGCTGCCTTGCTGTTTTTATATTTTCAGATTACAAATACTCATATCTATCATCCATATTGCACTTGTATCACCATCTCTTCGCCGAACTAGTGCACCTATACAATTTACCATTGTATTGGGTGTGTTGGGGACACAAGAGACTCTTTGTTATTTGGTTGCAAGGTTGTTTGAGAGAGATCATCTTCATCCTACACCTCCCACGGATTGATAAACCTTAGGTCATCCACTTGAGGGAAATTTGCTACTGTCCTACAAACCTCTGCACTTGGAGGCCCAACAACGTCTACAAGGAGAAGGTTGCGTAATAGACATTAAGCTCTTTTCTGGCGCCGTTGCCGGGGAGGTGAGTGCTTGAAGGTATATCTTTAGATCTTGCAATCGAATCGTTTTGTTTCTTGTTTTATAAAAGAAAACTACAAAAAATGGAATTGAGTTTGCCTCATACGCTTCATCTTTTTAATATCTTTCGTGAGTATGATGGAAAGGAAAATTGTGCCAAAGTGTTAGAAGAAGAATGCATTAAAATGTTTGGCACTAAATCTTTGAATGATGAGCATGATTGCAATGTTGTTAGTATGAACTCCTTGAATATCCATGGTACTAATGATGATTGCACTGGTCATGATGAAAATATCTCTTATAAGCATGTCGATTTTTGTTGAGTGCATAGAGTTTGCAAGTACATACCAAACAGAGAAAATAGATTTTGCAAGAGGCATATGTATTTGGAAACTAAATGGTTGCAAGAGAGGCTAGATGTTTGTGCTGAAAATTTAAAATTTCTTCGCCATACTTGTGAACTTTGCAATGAACATGGTCATTTAAATATCAAATGCAAATTGTTTCATGATCGAATCGTCTCCAAAAATTGTGATGACTTGATTTCCCTTGCACATCATAATGAACTTATTTTGCTCTTGGGTTATGAAGAAATGAAACGTATAACTAAGGTTATTCCAGAATTTGCCCTTGATAGAGTTCTTGATTTTGATCTAGAGGAAATTTATATGTATTGTGCGCTGAATTGCATTGAAAATCCTTATATTGCCAAGTATATAAAGAAAAGAAAACAAATAGAAGATGAAGAGAATACTAATGAAAGGGAAGATACTTCCCAATATCCTCCTATTATTTCTTATGATGAATCAGGGAACGAGGAGGAGCTTTCTATTCAACCAATCTCATTAATAAGGAGCCCAAAAGAGAGGGCTAAACCCACACATGATGTGAAGAAGAAAAAGAAAAGACGGAGAAGTAAAGGTAGAAAGGTATCTCTCCGAAATGATGTTGCTCCTATTTCTCATTGTGATGATGATAAGTCCTATACTATTGGTGCTATCCATACTATCAATGATGAGAGTGATTATGCTTATGATATGAAAAGGCCCAAGCTTGGGGATGCTATGTTTGATGAGAATGACATGTTTGAGAATATATTTGCTGCAATTAATGTTTGTCCCAAGCTTGGGGATGCTACGTTTAATGAAGATGATATTTTTAGTCTCCCAAGTTTTGATATGCAAATTTATAATGATGATAGCATGCCTCCTACTTATGATGATTATATTGATGAAAGTGGGTTTGGAAGAGTGTCAACTTTAGGAAGTAATGATCCCACTATTTTGGAGGGTGTTGAATCTTATTGTTACAATTATGAAAGTGGATTTGGAGAGGTCATGACTTTATTTAGTAATGATTCCACTATCTTGGAAGAGGTTTCAATCGATTATGATGAGAACAAAGTTCCTACTTATGATGATTATTGTGATGAAACTTATGCTATAAAAAGTAGTGATGATTATATTTATAAAACTTGTCATGATTATGATTACCCTTTTTCTGAACATTACTCTTTTAACGTGGAAACAATTTATAGTATTCGAGTCTCTTATGATACTCCCACTGTTCCGAATGAGAAGAATTTTGCTTATGTGAAGATTAATAAAATTTCTATGCTTGTAGATCATGAAAAGAATGCTTTAGGTGCTGATTATATTGTTGAATTCATTCATGATGCTACTGAAAATTATTATGAGGGAGGAATTTATGCTTGTAGGAATTGCAATAATATCAAGTTTCCTCTCTATGTTCTTAAAGTTTTGAAGTTATGCCTGTTTTGCCTTCCTATGCTAGTTGATTATTGTTCCCATAAGTTGTTTGCTCACAAAATCCCTATGCATAGTAAGTGGGCTAGACTTAAATGTGCTAGTCATATTCTTCATGATGCTCTCTTTATATTTCAATTCTTATCTTTTATGCGAGCATCATTGAAATCATCATGCCTAGCTAGGGGCGTTAAACGTTAGCGCTTGTTGGGACGCAACCCAATTTTTATTTTTGTTCTTTCTTTTTGGTTCTGTTTAGTAATAAATATTTGATCTAGCCTCTGGTTAGATGTGGTTTTATGTTTTAATTAGTGTTTGTGCCAAGTAAGACCTATAGGATCTTCTTGGATGATAATTATTTGATCTTGCTGAAAATTCCAGAAACTTTCTGTTCACGAAAACAATTGTTTAAAATCACCAGAACGTGATAAAATACTGATTACAATTGCAGCAGATCAATAATCAAATTATCTAGGTCGTCCTATTTTCATAGATTTTTCTGAGTTCCAGAAGTTTGCGTTAGTTACAGATTACTACAGACTGTTCTGTTTTTGACAGATTCTGTTTTTCGTGTGTTGTTTGCTTATTTTGATGACTCTATGGCTAGTAAAATAGTTTATAAACCATAGAGAAGTTGGAATACAGTAGATTTAACACCAATACAAATAAAGAATGAGTTCATTACAGTAACTTGAAGTGGTGTTTTGTTTTCTTTCGCTAACGGAGCTTACGAGTTTTCTGTTAAGTTTTGTGTTGTGAAGTTTTCAAGTTTTGGGTAAAGATTCGATGGACTATGGAATAAGGAGTGGTAAGATACTAAGCTTGGGCATTCCCAAGGAACCCCAAGGTAATATTAAAGGACAACCAAGAGCCTAAGCTTGGGGATGCCCCGGATGGCATCCCCTCTTTCGTCTTCGTTCATCGATAACTTTACTTGGAGCTATATTTTTATTCACCACATGATGTGTTTTGCTTGGAGCGTCATTTTATTTTCTTTAGCCTTGCTTGCTGTTTGAATAAATACCAAGATCTAAAATTCTTAAATGAGAGAGAGTCTTCACATAGCTACATAATTATTTAATTACTCATTGATCTTCACTTATATTTTTGGAGTAGTTTGTCATTTACTCATGTGCTTCACTTATATCCTATGAGTAAATGGTTGAATGATTTGAATGTCATAAATCTGAAATTATATATGTTTCATATGCCTTTCCCATGGGGAGTAATGCCTTCACATATAAGAAGTAGAGGTGGTAAATTTATTGAAGGTTAGCAAACATTGTATTGGTCACTTGAACAATCCATGAAAGAATATTGAAGGAAGAGAGATTTCACATATAAATATACTATCTTGGACATCTTCTATGACTGTGAGCCCCATTAATTATTTTCAAACCTGAGCAAATTAGTTGAAGTTGGACAAGGAAGACAACATAATGAGTAATGCTTGGGTATATTTGTATAGAAGTTATATTGTTATGGATCCTCTAACATGTGGTGCTTGCTATTTAGAATCCTTTGCTAGCCAAAATATCTGTACTAAGCGGGAATACTGCTTGTGCATCCAAATTCCTTGAACCAAGTTTCTTCCATGAGTGTCCATCATATCTACCTATATGCGGTATTTACCTGCCGTTCCAAGTAAATTTGTATGTGCCAAACTCTAAACCTTCAAATAATAATCTGTTTTGTATGCCCGAATCGCTCATGTAGCGACTAGGGGCTGTCAGTATCTTCCATGCTAGGTGGGTTATTCTCATGATGAGTGGACTCCGCTCATCATTCACGAGAAAATGGCTGGTAACTGGGATGCCCAGTCCTATGATCAAAAACAAATTCGCAAATAATGTAAACAAAACTCCCCAGGATTGTTGAAAGTTGGACGGCACCCGTTGTTTCGGACAAGCCGTGGAGTGCGATTGTTGGTGGAGGGGGAGTAAAATCTTTACCTTTCTGTTTGGGAACCGCCTATAATGTATCTAGTATGGAAGATATCGGGAACTCTTGGTCATTATGTTGACAATGAAAGCATACCTCTCAAAATTATTTTCATCTCTGTTTTTGCTTCGAGCTCTGGCACCTCTGCAAATCCCTGATTCCCTCTGCGAAGGGCCTATCTTTTACTTTTATGCAAGAGTCAGTAGTATTCCTTCTCAGTCCAACCTACTCTTTAGTTGGCAAGCATCATGTGATGGAAAGATCTAAGCATATATGGCCATTCAAATATATTTGAGCATGAATTATTACTGTTGACATTACCCTTGAGGTAAAAGGTTGGGAGGCGAAACATTAGGCCCCTATCTTTCTCTGTGTTCGATGGATGCTATTTGTTCTAAAAATATGCTTTGAGTGGTAGCAATCATGGAAGACTATATGATAGTTGAGTATGTGGGATTTGCTAAATCAAGGCTCTTACATAGACCCTTCCTGAAAATAAGATGAATTGCAATTGTTTGATGACTGAGAATTGTTTGTTGGTTTTCAAGAAAGTTTATGATCTATACTTTAACATGTGAATAGCTTGTTACTTGATCATGAAAAGTTCTATGAGTTGAGCTACTGTTATGACATATAATGATGCTAGAAAAGGTGATTGAAATTATCATTGATCAAACTTGTGCACCTGCTAGCATTCACTCTTCATAAATTATTTCTTTTATCATTTACCTACTCGAGGACGAGTAGGGATTAAGCTTGGGGATGCTGATACGTCTCCAAGGTATCTATAATTTATGAAGTATTCATGCTATTATATTATCTGTTTTGGATGTTTATGGGATTTAGTGAACACTTTTATATTATTTTTGGGACTAACCTATTAACCCAGAGCCCAGTGCCAGTTTCTGTTTTCCCTTGTTTGAGTGTTTTGTAGAAAAGGAATATCAAACGGAGTCCAAACGGAATGAAACCTTTGGGAGCGTGATTTTTGGAACGAACGTGATCCAGGAAACTTGGAGTTGAAGTCAGGGAAGCTTCGAGGTGGCCACGAGGCAGGGAGGCACGCCTGCCCCCTGGGCGCGCCCCCCCACCCTCGTGGGCCCCTCGTGGCTCCCCTGACCGACTTCTTTCGCCTATATATATTCCTATACCTTAAAACCATTGGGGAACAGAATAGATCGGGATTCCGCCGCTGCAAGCCTCTGTAGCCACCAAAAACCAATCGGAACCCTGTTCCAGCACCCTGCCGGAGGGGGGGATCCCTCACCGGTGGCCATCTTCATCATCCCGGCGCTCTCCATGACGAGGAGGGAGTAGTTCACCCTCGGGGCTGAGGATATGTACCAGTAGCTATGTGTTTGATCTCTCTCTCTCTCTCGTGTTCTTGAGGTGATACGATCTTGATGTATCGCGAGCTTTGCTATTGTAGTTGGATCTTATGATGTTTCTCCCCCTCTACTCTCTTGTAATGGATTGAGATTTCCCTTTGAAGTTATCTTATTGGATTGAGTCTTTAAGGATTTGAGAACACTTGATGTATGTCTTGCATGTGCTTATCTGTGGTGACAATCCACTTGATGTATGTTTTGGTGATCAACTTGCGGGTTCCGCTCGTGAACTTATGCATAGGGGTTGGCACACGTCTTCGTCTTGACTCTTCGGTAGAAACTTTGGGGCACTCTTTGAGGTTCTATGTGTTGGTTGAATAGATGAATCTGAGATTGTGTGATGCATATCGTATAATCATACCCACGGATACTTGAGGTGACATTGGAGTATCTAGGTGACATTAGGGTTTTGGCTGATTTGTGTCTTAAGATGTTATTCTAGTATGAACTCTATGATAGATCGAACGGAAAGAATAGCTTCGCGTTATTTTACTACGGACTCTTGAATAGATCGATCAGAAAGAATAACTTTGAGGTGGTTCGTACCCTACCATAATCTCTTTGTTTGTTCTCCGCTATTAGTGACTTTGGAGTGACTCTTTGTTGCATATTGAGGGATAGTTATATGATCCAATTATGTTATTATTGTTGAGAGAACTTGCACTAGTGAAAGTATGAACCCTAGGCCTTGTTTCAACGCATTGCAATACCGTTTACGCTCACTTTTATCGCTTGCTACCTTGCTGTTTTTATATTTTCAGATTACAAATACTCATATCTATCATCCATATTACACTTGTATCACCATCTCTTCGCCGAACTAGTGCACCTATACAATTTACCATTGTATTGGGTGTGTTGGGGACACAAGAGACTCTTTGTTATTTGGTTGCAAGGTTGTTTGAGAGAGACCATCTTCATCCTACACCTCCCACGGATTGATAAAACTTAGGTCATTCACTTGAGAGAAATTTGCTACTGTCCTACAAACCTCTGCACTTGGAGGCCCAACAACGTCTACAAGGAGAAGGTTGCGTAGTAGACATCATGGGCGTGAGCCGGCATGGCCGGAGATGCTGGCGGGGACGGTGGTGGCAGCGACGGTTTTCGTACCGTCGTCGGAGGGGGAGCACGGCCAAGGCGGCCACGCGGACGTGATGGACCTCGACCGGGAGGTCGTGGTCGTCGAGGATGGCACCCCGCCGCGGACCGACGCGGTCGAGCGGGCGGGGGGCGATGGAGGCGGCGGCGATGCCGTCTTGGAGGAGGCGGCACGGATGGCGCCGGAGGGGGCGTCCCGGACGCCAGCGAGCGAGGCGCCGCTGGTGATGGAGCCTCAAGCCGGAGAGAGCGCTGGAGAAAGCGTCGGCTTCAGGGGAGGCGGCCGGTGGAGAGCATGCCCTGGTGCTCAGGTCCGGAGGATGTCGGGTCGCCGAGCCGCGGCTATCGCGGAGCAGGACCAGCGAGGTCCCCTTCGGACCTCCGACCCAGGAGGAGGCGGCGATGGCCGCCGTGACCCGTCAGCTGCGAGGGCGGACGGACCAGATCCAGGCCTTCGCCGAGGCCGAGGTCGAGGCGACGCAGGAGCTGGAGCGCGCCATCTTCGTAAGTTTTCGTTTGCGTTCTGCTTTTCTTTTTTCATTGTTTTCTCCTTCGTGGGGGCGTGCCAGCGCACCCACTGGGTGTAGCCCCCGAGATTCGAGCCAACTGCGTAGCAGTTGGGTCGAATCTTATCTTGCTGTCTTTCGTTGATCGTTGCCTTCCGCAGCAACTGGACTCCTACGGGGTCAGTGTCTTCAACCGGCTCCTTGAGACGCACCGGCGTCTCAAGGAGAGGCTCGCCGCCAAGGAGGAGGAGCTCCACGTTGTGGTAGGTACTTCTCTTTCATGCTCTTTTCTAGTGGGGGCGAGCTAGCGCACCCACTGGGTGTAGCCCCCAGATTCGGGCCAACTGCGTAGTAGTTGGGTCGAATCTTAAAATAATACTTTGTTGCTGAGTTCTTCTTCTGCAGCCGAGGTGCTGTCTTGGAAGACCCGGCTGATTCGGGCCGGTTTTCATTATGACCGGCTTGTCGCAGACATCAGCCGGCTTGGGGCCGAGGTGGAGAAGGCGAAGGCGGAGGCGACGGGAGCCCGGCAGGCGCTCGATGAAGCCAGCCGGCTGCGGGAGCAGCTGGCGGGCGACAAGAGCCGCCTCGAGGCCGAGGTGGAGCGCCTCAAGGCGGAGGCCGCCAAGGTCGTGGAGGCGCAGCAGATCCTTTCTGAGGTGGACCAGCAACGCGGCAAGCTGGCCGACGACAAGGGGCAGCTCCAGGCCGAGGTGGAGTGCCTAAAGGCGCTGGTGGCCACGGCGGAGGATACCCAGCAGGGGGAGACCCGGCGCCGCGAGGAGGCCCTGAAGGCGGCCGAGGACAAGGACGTCGAGCTGAAGGCAGCCCTTGCCAAGGTCGCCGACCTGGAGAGGGTGCTGGAGGAGTGCGACCGCACCATCACCCGGGAGCGGCGCGGTACGTTGCTCGAAGCGTAGCACCTGGAAGAGTCCTTCTCCAGTAAGTGCTTTCCTTTGGTTTTGTTGTTGCCGGGTTGGGACCCCGGCTCTTCTTCCTTAGTAATTTTCTTCTGACTTGCTTTCCTTCTTGGCAGGGGCCTTCCCGGAGACGCGCCAGCTGGTGGAGGAGGCGGTCCTCTTTCAGCGCGACCCGCAAGGGATCGTCAGCTCCGGGACGGACCCGTGGGTGGCCTGGACCTTCCCGGAGATTGTGGTTGCCACCGAGGCCCGTCTGCGAGTCTTGGGCGAGCAGATGGGCATCTCTCCGAGGCCGGCGCGGCGATGACGACGGCCCTCTGGCCGGGTTCTGTCACGTCGAGCAGCTTCACATGGCTGGCACGCTGGCTGGAGGCGGGCCCGGACCGCCTTCACGAGTGGTGGGTTTCCGCCGCTCGTGCCGGCGCCGAGATGGCGCTCCGGTTCGCGGTGTCGTGGCATCCGGACTTGGCGCTGGATGAATTGATGGGCCAGCGAGCCGGCTCGGAGAGCCAACTGCAGGCGGAGGCCGGACGGATCGCCGCCCGGGCAGCTACATCACCGGGTTCGCCTTTCATGACGAGTTCCAGTCGGAGCGGGCGGAGGATGGCGGGGTCGTTCCTGCCGACGACTATGGCCTGCTTCGGGACGACCCGGAGGGCAGCTCTGAGGAGACGGACATCTACCGCAACGCGGACACCGGGAGGAGGATACCGGCACCTCCGCGGACCCGGGGGCTGCGCGCTCTGGCGGAGGCGATGCCTGATTTTTTAACTTATAAAATATTTATGTTAGGTAGCAGGTCCACCCACCCACTAGGGGTTGACTGGGTGTAATGAACTCTGGCCTTGGGCCTGTTTGAATTTATGATGTATGAGCTGCGTGAATGTCTGCACTTTTGCTTCTCGTTTTTGGAGGCGTTTTCTTGCAACCTTCCCCATTTGGGCCTCCACCCCCCGCCAGTCTGACGGCCGAGGCTTCGGTCCGTGACAAGGGGTTCGACCTTTGAGAGGAGCGTACAATACTTGGGCTTTCAAAATGTTGAGCATGAGCGAAACACCCACTGGGCCGGCTGGCGGCAATCCGGCGGGGCCGGGTTGGCGAGCAGCCGGTCGTGCGACAACTTAAAGTGGTGAGGCCGGGTCGAGCGATCCGGCGGTATGCAGAAACTTCGTGGATGCCTGCGCTTTTGCTTTTCGTCTTTAGAGCCGTTTTCTTGCAACTCTCCCCCTTTGGGCTTCCCCTCGCGAGTCTGACGGCCGAGGCTCTGGTCCGTGACAAGGGGTTCGGCCTTTGAGAGGAGCGTTCAATACTTAGTCTTTCAAAATGTTGAGCGCGAGCGAAACATCCACTGGGCCGGCTGGCGGCAATTCGGCGGGCCGGGTTGGCGAGCAGCCGGTCGTGCGGCAACTTAAAGTGGCAGGACCGGATTGGGCGACCCGGCGGTTCTTGACCTAGTGTTCGTGACACGCTGGTGCTTTTGGTCTCATATGCTTGCCAGCCGACAGCCGAAGCCGGATCTGCGGCTTAGGGCGAAGCGAGAGGCCATGGCGATCCAACGCGTTTGAGAACCGCTAAGAAAAACGACGAGTGGCCAAGCCGGCCAGCCCTCGAGCCCCCCGGGTCGAGAGAGTCGACCCGGTGGCCGAGTTTGGCTTAAGAGTAAAGTAGTGCACAAATGTAGGAGACACAATAGCTTGGTTGCGAAAGGGGTAGCCCCCTAGCGTCGTTCGGGGATCCCATAGTTTCAGATGATTACAAAAGGCAGTGATACATACGTGCACACGGCTAACTGTAAAACGGGCGGAGGAGCTCTGCATTCCATGGCCGGGTTGTTTCTTCACCGGCAGTGTCCCTCTGGCGCTTGTTTGTCTTGCGGGTGTCGATGAGGTAGTACGCGTTGCGGTCGCATGAGGCCTTGCTGACGATGAAGGGGCCCTCCATGGGGAGGACAGCTTGTGTTGGCCAGTCTGCTCTTGGACGAGTCGGAGGACGAGGTCTCCCTCTCGGAAAGCGAGGGGCTTGATCTTCTTGCTGTGGTAATTGATACGTCCATTTTGCATCATGCTTTTATATCAATATTTATTGCATTATGGGCTGTTATTACACATTATGTCACAATACTTATGCCTATTCTCTCTTATTTTACAAGGTTTACATAAGGAGGGAGAATGCCGGCAGCTGGAATTCTGGGCTGGAAAAGGAGCAAATATTAGAGACCTATTCTGCAAAACTCCAAAAGTCCTGAAACTCCACGAAAGTTGTTTTTTGGAAATAATAAAAAATACTGAGCGGAAGAAATACCAGAGGGGGCCCACACCCTGGCCACGAGGGTGGGGGCGCGCCCTAACCCCTGGGCGCGCCCCCTACCTCATGAGCCCCCTGTTAGCCCTCCGGTGCCCATCTTCTGCTATATGAAGTCTTTCGTCCCAAGAAAAATCATAAGCAAGCTTTTGGGACGAGACTCCGCCGCCACGAGGCGGAACCTTGGCGGAACCAATCTAGGGCTCCGGCGGAGCTGTTCTGCCGGGGACACTTCCCTCCGGGAGGGGGAAATCATCGCCATCGTCATCACCAACGCTCCTCTCATCGGGAGGGGGGCAATCTCCATCAACATCTTCACCAACACCATCTCCTCTCAAACCCTAGTTCATCTCTTGTATCCAATTCTTGTCTCCAAGTCTGGGATTTGTACCTGTAGGTTTCTAGTAGTGTTGATTACTCCTTGTAGTTGATGCTAGTTGGTTTATTTGGTGGAAGATCATATGTTCAGATCCTTTATGCATATTAATACCCCTCTGATTATGAACATGAATATGCTTTGTGAGTAGTTACATTTGTTCCTGAGGACATGGGAGAAGTCTTGCTATTAGTAGTCATGTGAATTTGGTATTCGTTCGATATTTTGATGAGATGTATGTTGTCTCTCCTCTAGTGGTGTTATGTGAACGTCGACTACATGACACTTCACCATTATTTGGGCCTAGAGGAAGGCATTGGGAAGTAATAAGTAGATGATGGGTTGCTAGAGTGACAGAAGCTTAAACCCTAGTTTTTCCATTGCTTCGTAAGGGGCTGATTTGGATCCATATGTTTCATGCTATGGTTAGGTTTACCTTAATACTTCTTTTGTAGTTGCGGATGCTTGCAATAGGGGTTAATCATAAGTGGGATGCTTGTCTAAGTAAGGACAGCACCCAAGCACCGGTCCACCCACATATCAAATTATCAAAGTACCGAACGCGAATCATATGAACGTGATGAAAACAAGCTTGACGATAATTCCCATGTGTCCTCGGGAGCACTTTTCTCTATATAAGACTTTGTCCAGGCTTGTCCTTTGCTACAAAAAGGATTGGGCCACCTTGCTGCACTTTATTTACTTTTGTTGCTTGTTGCTCGTTACAAATTATCTTATCACAAAACTATCTGTTACCTATAATTTCAGTGCTTGCAGAGAATACCTTGCTGAAAACCGCTTATCATTTCCTTCTGCTCCTCGTTGGGTTCGACACTCTTACTTATCGAAAGGACTACGATAGATCCCCTATACTTGTGGGTCATCAAGACTCTTTTCTGGCGCCGTTGCCGGGGAGTGAAGCGCCTTTGGTAGGTGGAATTTGGTAAGGAAAAAATTATATAGTGTGCTGAAATTTATTGTCACTTGTTACTATGGAAAGTAATCCTCTGAGGGGCTTGTTCGGGGTATCTTCACCCCTACCAGTAGTGCAAAGAGTTGCTCCTCAACCTACTGAACCTACTGAAAATGAAAATGTCTACTTTGAAATTCCTTCGGGTATGATAGACAAACTGCTAGCTAATCCTTTTGCAGGAGACGGAGCAATGCATCCTGATGAGCACCTAATATATGTGGATGAAGTTTTTGGATTATTTAAGCTTGCAGGTGTGCCCGATGATGTTATTAAGAAGAAGGTATTCCCTTTATCTTTGAAGGGATATGCGTCGACATGGTATAGGCTATGTGATGATATGGGATCATGGAACTACAAACGATTGAAATTGGAATTTCATCAGAAGTTTTATCCTATGCATCTTGTTCATCGTGATCGCAATTATATATATAATTTTTGGCCTCGCGGAGGAGAAAGCATCGCTCAAGCTTGGGGGAGGCTTAAATCAATGTTATATTCATGCCCCAATCATGAGCTCCCAAGAGAAATAATTATTCAAAACTTTTATGCTCGGCTTTCTGATAACAATCGCACTATGCTCGATAATTCTTGTGCTGGCTCTTTTATGATGAAGACTATTGAATTCAAATGGGATTTATTGGAAAGAATTAAACGCAACTCTGAAGATTGGGATCTCGACGAAGGTAAGGAGTCAGGTATGACACCTAAGTTTGATTGTGTTAAATCTTTTATGGATATCGATGTTTTCCGTAAATTTAGCACTAAATATGGACTTGACTCTGAGATAGTAGCTTCTTTCTGTGAATCTTTTGCTCCTTACGTTGATCTCCCTAAGGAGAAGTGGTTTAAATATCATCCTCCCATAGAAGTAAAAGTAGCTGCACCTATTAAAGTTGAAGAAAATACCATCACTTATAATGATCCTATTGTTCCTACTGCTTATGTTGAGAAACCACCTTTCCCTGTTAGAATAAAGGATCATGCTAAAGCTTCAACTGTGGTTCGTAAAAGCAATGTTAGAACTTATACACCACCTGAGCAAGTTAAAGTTGAACCTAATATTGCTATGGTTAAAGATCTCTTGGCTGATAATTGATGGGCATGTTATTTATTTCTGTAATGAAACTGCTAGAATTGCCAAACCTTGTGCTAAAGATAAACATAGACCTGTGGTAGGCATGCCTGTTATTTCTGTTAAAATAGGAGATCATTGTTATCATGGCCTATGCGATATGGGTGCTAGTGCTAGTGCTAGTGCAATACCTATTGACTTATACAAAGAAATTATGCATGATATTGCACCTACTGAGTTACAAGATATTGACGTTACAATTAAGCTTGCCAATAGAGATATTATATCACCAATTGGAATTGTTAGACATGTTGAAGTCTTGTGTGGGAAAACTAAATATCCTGCTGATTTTCTTGTTGTTGGTTCCCCACAAGATAGCTTTTGTCCCATTATATTTGGTAGACCCTTCTTAAACACTGTTAATGCTAAGATAGAAAGCGAAAAGGATGTTGTTACTATTGGTTTAGGTGATATGTCTCATGAGTTTAACTTTTCTAAATTTCGTAGACAACACCGTGAAGAGGAATTGCCTAGTAAAGATGAAATTATTGGTCTTGCTTCTATTGCCGTACCTCCTAGTGATCCTTTAGAACAATATTTGCTAGACCATGAAAATGATATGTTTATGAATGAAAGAAGGGAAATAGATGAAGTGTTCTTTAAACAAGGACCTATTCTGAAACACAACTTGCATGTTGAAATCCTAGGGGATCCTCCTCCACCCAAGGGTGACCCCATGTTTGAGCTTAAACCATTGCCTGATACTCTTAAATATGCTTATCTTGATGAAAAGAAGATATATCCTGTTATTATTAGTGCTACCTTTCAGAGAAGGAGGAAGAAAAATTATTGAAAACTCTGAAGAAGCACTGTGCTGCTATTGGATATACTCTTGATGATCTTAAGGGCATTAGTCCCACTCTATGTTAACATAAAATAAATCTGGAGAAAGATGCCAAACCAGTTATTGATCACCAACGACGGCTGAATCCTAAGATGAAAGAAGTGGTAAGAAAGGAAATCCTAAAGCTCCTTGAGGCAGGTATAATCTATCCCGTTGCTGATAGTCAATGGGTAAGTCCTGTCCATTGTGTCCCTAAGAAGGGAGGTATTACCGTCGTTCCTAATGATAAAGATGAATTGATTCCGCAAAGAATTATTACAGGTTATAGGATGGTAATTGATTTCCGCAAATTAAATAAAGCTACTAAAAAAGATCATTACCCCTTACCTTTTATTGATCAAATGCTAGAAAGATTATCCAACCATACACATTTTTGCTTTCTAGATGGTTATTCTGGTTTCTCTCAAATACCTGTATCAGCTGATGATCAAGCTAAGACCACTTTTACTTGCCCTTTCGGTACTTTTGCTTATAGACGTATGCCTTTTGGTTTATGTAATGCACCTGCTACCTTTCAAAGATGCATGATGGCTATATTCTCTGATTTTTGTGAAAAGATTTGTGAGGTTTTCATGGAAGATTTCTCCGTTTATGGATCCTCTTTTGATGATTGCTTGAGCAACCTTGATCGAGTTTTGCAGAGATGTGAAGAAACTAATCTTGTCTTGAATTGGGAGAAGTGCCACTTTATGGTTAATGAAGGTATTGTCTTGGGGCATAAAATTTCTGAAAGAGGTATTGAAGTTGATAAAGCTAAAGTTGATGCTATTGAAAAGATGCCATGTCCCAAGGACATCAAAGGTATAAGAAGCTTCCTTGGTCATGCCGGATTTTATAGGAGGTTCATTAAGGACTTCTCAAAAATTTCTCGGCCTCTGATTAATCTATTACAAAAAGATATACCATTTGTCTTTGATGACGATTGTGTAGAAGCATTTGAAATACTCAAGAAAGCATTGATTTCTGCACCTATTGTTCAACCACCTGATTGGAATTTACCCTTTGAAATTATGTGTGATGCTAGTGATTATGCTGTAGGTGTTGTTCTAGGGCAAATAGTTGATAAGAAATTAAATGTTATTCAATATGCTAGTAAAACTCTAGACAATGCTCAGAAAAATTATGCTACTACTGAAAAAGAATTTCTAGCAGTTGTATTTGCTTGTGATAAGTTCAGACCTTATATTGTTGATTCTAAAGTAACTATTCACACTGATCATGCTGCTATTAAATATCTTATGGAAAAGAAAGATGCTAAACCTAGACTTATTAGATGGGTTCTCTTGCTACAAGAATTTGATTTGCATATTATAAATAGGAAGGGAGCTGAGAACCCCGTTGCAGACAACTTGTCTAGGTTAGAAAATGTTCTTGATGACCCACTACCTATTGATGATAGCTTTCCTGATGAACAATTAAATGTCATAAATGCTTCTCGTACTGCTCCATGGTATGCTGATTATGCTAATTACATTGTTGCTAAGTTTATACCACCTAGTTTCACATACCAGCAAAAGAAAAAGTTTTTCTATGATTTAAGACATTACTTCTGGGATGACCCACATCTTTATAAAGAAGGAGTAGATGGTGTTATTAGACGTTGTGTACCTGAGCATGAACAGGAACAAATCCTACGCAAGTGTCACTTCGAAGCTTATTGAGGACACCACGCTGGAGATAGAACTGCACACAAGGTATTGCAATCCGGTTTTTATTGGCCTACTCTCTTCAACGATGCCCGTAAGTTTGTCTTATCTTGTGATGAATGTCAAAGAATTGGTAATATCAGTAGACGTCAAGAAATGCCTATGAATTATTCACTTGTTATTGAACCATTCGATGTTTGGGGCTTTGATTATATGGGACCGTTTCCTGCCTCTAATGGATATACACATATTTTAGTTGCTGTTGATTACGTTACTAAGTGGGTAGAAGCTATTCCAACTAGTAGTGCTGATCATAACACTTCTATTAAGATGCTTAAAGAATTTATTTTTCCGAGGTTTGGAGTCCCTAGATATTTAATGACTGATGGTGGTTCACATTTTATTCATGGTGCCTGTCGTAAAATGCTTGCTAAGTATGATGTTAATCATAGAATTGCATCTCCATATCACCCACAGTCTAGTGGTCAAGTAGAATTGAGTAATAGAGAACTCAAATTAATTTTGCAAAAGACTGTTAATAGATCTAGAAAGAATTGGTCCAAGAAACTTGATGATGCATTATGGGCTTATAGAACTGCATATAAAAATCCTATGGGTATGTCTCCGTATAAAATGGTTTATGGAAAAGCATGTCACTTACCTCTCGAACTAGAACATAAGGCATATTGGGCCATTAAAGAGCTCAACTATGATTTCAAACTTGCCGGTAAGAAGAGGTTATTTGACATTAGCTCACTTGATGAATGGAGAACCCAAGCCTATGAGAATGCCAAGTTGTTTAAAGAAAAAGTTAAAAGATGGCATGACAAAAGAATACAAAAGCGTGAGTTTAATGTAGGTGATTATGTATTGCTATACAACTCTCGTTTAAGATTTTTTGTAGGAAAACTTCTCTCTAAATGGGAAGGTCCTTACATTATCGAGGAGGTCTATCGTTCCGTCGCCATAAAAATCAACAACTTCGAGGGCACAAATCCGAAGGTGGTGAACGGTCAAAGAATTAAACATTATATCTCAGGTAATCCTATAAATGTCGAAACCAATGTTATTGAAACCGTAACCCCGGAGGAATACATAAGGGACACTTTCCGGAACATTTCAGACTCCGAAAAGGAATAGGTATGTGGTACGGTAAGTAAACCGAGTCCAAAACAGTTCTAATGGCAATTTTTCTCCGTTTTGGAATATTTAGAAAAATAGAAAAATAAGAAGCAGTCCGGGAAGGACACGAGGTCTCCACGAGGGTGGAGGGCGCGCCCTACCCCCCTGGGCACGCTCCCTGCCTCGTGGGCACCTCGTGCGCTCTCCGGACTCCGTTTTCTTGCACGATACGTATTTTGGTCGGTAAAAATTCATTATATAATCTCCCGAAGGTTTTGACTCATGTACCACGCAATTATCCTCTGCTTTTGTTTCGAGCTGTTTCTGTAGCGGATTTGGCGCAAGATGTCATCTCAGGATTCCGACGGAGAGAGCTATGTCTCACACCTCATTGCTGACCCAAAGACCTATGGGGATCTATCTCCTTGTGGTCAAACTACGGATGAGGAGGAGGATGCTTATCTGATGAGGATCAATGATTCAAGTTCGGAGGAGGAGGATGTCCCTCTACCTCAACCTGGGGATATGCACGTGAAGTTCAAGAAATCTAGTCTCCCTAAGAGGGCTAAACTATCTAACAACCGATCTATTCCTTCTCGTTTTCGGCAGAAAAGCAAAGGAGATTTATGTGACAAGATCTTGAAGCTGGAGTCAGAGGTCGATGATTTAAAGGACGAAATTGATGTCCTCAACTACAATATGAAGAAGCTGAAAGCACAATTTACATCATCAACAACTCCATCATCACCACCTCCGAAGAAAGAGATATAATCACATGGGTATGGGCACTCCCCTTGGAAACTGCCAAGCTCAGGGGAGGTACCCCAGTATCGTATCACCATCACATCTCTATCTTTACCGTTTTTCTTAGTTCGATCCTTTTAGTAATATCTTGATCTAGTAGAATAAAGTTTTGGTTTGATCTAGTTTTGAGTTTTGCTTTATGATCCCTTTATGTAATCGAGTCCGTGAGCTATATAATAAAGATTAGTGTTGAGTCAAGGGCTTGATTATTTTGCTATGATCTTGAGTGAATAAAAGAAAAAGAAAGAATAAAAAGAAATAAAAAAGAGATCATATTGATCTTATGGATAGTAATGACTTCACATAGAAAGAGTATGATGATTAAAAGTTGTTGAGAGTTGACAAGCATAGCTTTGGTCATCGTTGCAATTAATAGGAAGTAATAAAGAAGGAGAGGTTTCACATATAAATATACTATATTGGACATCTTTTATGATTGTGAGCACTCATTAAAATATGACATGCTAAATAGTTGATGTTGGACAAGGAAGACAACGTAATGGGTTATGTTTTCTTATATCTGAGATAAAGTATATTGTTATGGATCATCCAACATGTTGAGCTTGCCTTTCCCCCTCATGCTAGCCAAATTCTCAGCACCAAGTAGAGATACTACTTGTGCTTCCAAATATCCTTAAACCCAGTTTTGCCATGAGAGTCCACCATATCTACCTATGGATTGAGTAAGATCCTTCAAGTAAGTTGTCATCGGTGCAAGCAATAAAAATTGCTCTCTAAATATGTATGATTGATTAGTGTGGAGGAAATAAGCTTTATACGATCTTGTGATGTGGAAGAAATAAAAGCGACGGACTGCATAATAAAGGTTCATATCACAAGTGGCAATATAAAGTGACGTTCTTTCGCATTAAGATTTTGTGCATCCAACCCTGAAAGCGCATGGCAACCTCTGCTTCCCTCTGCGAAGGGCCTATTGTTTACTTTTATCTTCTACCTTATGCAAGAGTCATGGTGATCTTCACCTTTCCTTTTTACATTTTATCCTTTGGCAAGCACAGTGTGTTGGAAAGATCGAGACATATATATCGAATTGGATGTAAGTTAGCGTGAACTATTATTGTTGACATTACCCTTGAGGTAAAAGGTTGGGAGGCGAAACTATAAGCCCCTATCTTTCTCTGTGTCCGATTAAAATTCCGTAACCACAAGTATTGCGTGAGTGTTAGCAATTGTGAAAGATTAAATGATAGTTGAGTATGTGGACTTGCTGAAAAGCTCTGACATAGACTCTTTCTGATGATTATGATAAATTACAATTGCTTCAATGACCGAGATTATAGTTTGTTAGTTCTCAATGAAGTTTCTGAATCATACTTTGCATTGTGAATAGATTATTACTTGAGCATAAGAAATTATATGACATTATCCATATATGTTGCTATTATGAGAATAATCATGGTGCCCTCATGTCCGTATTTTATTTTATCGACACCTCTACCTCTAAACATGTGGACATATTTATCGTTATCGGCTTCCGCTTGAGGACAAGCGAGGTCTAAGCTTGGGGGAGTTGATACGTCCATTTTGCATCATGCTTTTATATCGATATTTATTGCATTATGGGCTGTTATTACACATTATGTCACAATACTTATGCCTATTCTCTCTTATTTTACAAGGTTTACATAAGGAGGGAGAATGCCGGCAGCTGGAATTCTGGGCTGGAAAAGGAGCAAATATTAGAGACCTATTCTGCACAACTCCAAAAGTCCTGAAACTCCACGAAAGTTGTTTTTGGAAATAATAAAAATACTGAGCGGAAGAAATACCAGAGGGGCCCCACACCCTGGCCACAAGGGTGGGGGGCGCGCCCTACCCCCTGGCGCCCCCTGCCTCATGGGCCCCCTGTTGGCCCTCTGGTGCCCATCTTCTGCTATATGAAGGCATAAGCAAGCTTCCGGGACGAGACTCCGCCGCCACGAGGTGGAACCTTGGCGGAACCAATCTAGGGCTCCGGCGGAGCTGTTCTGCCAGGGACACTTCCCTCCGGGAGGGGGAAATCATCGCCATCGTCATCACCAACGCTCCTCTCATCGAGAGGGGGCCAATCTCCATCAACATCTTCACCAGCACCATCTCCTCTCAAACCCTAGTTCATCTCTTGTATCCAATTCTTTTCTCCAAGTCTGGGATTGGTACCTGTAGGTTGCTAGTAGTGTTGATTACTCCTTGTAGTTGATGCTAGTTGGTTTATTTGGTGGAAGATCATATGTTCAGATCCTTTATGCATATTAATACCCCTCTGATTATGAACATGAATATTCTTTGTGAGTAGTTACGTTTGTTCCCGAGGACATGGGAGAAGTCTTGCTATTAGTAGTCATGTGAATTCGATATTCGTTCGATATTTTGATGAGATGTATGTTGTCTCTCCTCTAGTGGTGTTATGTGAACGTCGACTACATGACACTTCACCATTATTTGGGCCTAGAGGAAGGCATTGGGAAGTAATCAGTAGATGACGGGTTGCTAGAGTGACAGAAGCTTAAACCCTAGTTTATGCGTTGCTTCGTAAGGGGCTGATTTGGATCCATATGTTTCATGCTATGGTTAGGTTTACCTTAATACTTCTTTTGTAGTTGCAGATGCTTGCAGTAGGGGTTAATCATCAGTGGGATGCTTGTCCAAGAAAGGGCAGTACCCAAGCACCTTTCCATCCACATATCAAATTATCAAAGTAACGAACGCGGATCATATGAGCGTGATGAAACTAGCTTGACGATAATTCCCATGTGTCCTCGGGAGCGTTTTCCTTCATATAAGAAATTGTCCAGGCTTGTCCTTTGCTACAAAAAGGATTGGTCCACCTTGCTGCACTTTATTTACTTTTGTTACTTGTTGCTCGTTACAAATTATCTTATCACAAAACTATCTGTTACCTATAATTTCAGTGCTTGCAGAGAATACCTTGCTGAAAACCGCTTATCATTTCCTTCTGCTCCTCCTTGGGTTCGACACTCTTACTTATCGAAAGGACTACGATAGATCCCCTATACTTGTGGGTCATCAGTAGTGCCTCAGACCTTGCTGGTAAATGGCTGAGCAACTGAGCGCTAGGAGACGTGCTTCTTCGAGCAGGTCGACGCCGTCTTTGTGGCCTTCCTTTGCTTCGATTTCCGTGTACATCGTGACGCGCGGCGAGTCGAACTCAACGTTGGTCAGGATGACGGCTTCTGCTCTGTAGAAGAGGAAGAATGGGGTGAACCCAGTCGACCTGTTTGGCGTGGTGCGGAGACTCCAGAGGACGGCCGGGAACTCGTCAAGCCAACTGCCGGGTGAACGGATGAGCGGCTCGACGAGTCGTGGTTTGGTGTCGGACAGGATGAGGCCGTTGGCCCGCTCGACCCGGCCGTTGGACTGCGGATGTGCAACAGAATCCAGGTCGAGGCGGATGCCAGAGATGGAGCAGTACTGTGCGAGCGCGCCCTTGGCGAAGTTGGTGTCGTTGTCCGTGATGATGCTGTTCGGCATGCCGTAGCGTACTCCGATGTCCTTGACGAATCAGACGGCCATTGGCCTGTCCAGCTTTTTGATCGGCCTTGCCTCGATCCACTTGGTGAACTTGTCCACTGCCACCAGCAAATGCGTCATGCCGCCTCGAGCGGTCTTGAAGGGCCCCACTGATACGTCCATTTTGCATCATCCTTTTATATCGATATTTATTGCATTATGGGCTGTTCTTACACATTATGTCACAATACTTATGCCTATTCTCTCTTATTTTACAAGGTTTACATAAGGAGGGAGAATGCCGGCAGCTGGAATTCTGGGCTGGAAAAGGAGCAAATATTAGAGAGCTATTCTGCACAACTCAAAAAGTCCTGAAACTCCACGAAAGTTATTTTTTGGAAATAATAAAAAATAGTGAGCGGAAGAAATACCAGAGGGGGCCCACACCCTGGCCACGAGGGTGGGGGCGCGCCCCCTGCCTCGTGGGCCCCCTGTTGGCTCTCCGGTGCCCATCTTCTGCTATATGAAGTCTTTCGTCCAAAGAAAAAATCATAAGAAAGCTTTCGGGACGAGACTCCGCCGCCACGAGGCGGAACCTTGGCGGAACCAATCTAGGGCTCCGACAGCGCTGTTCTGCCGGGGACACTTCCATCCGGGAGGGGGAAATCATCGCCATCGTCATCACCAACGCTCCTCTCATAGGGAGAGGGCAATCTCCATCAACATCTTCACCAGCACCATCTCCTCTCAAACCCTAGTTCATCTCTTGTATCCAATTCTTGTCTCCAAGTCTGGGATTGGTACCTGTAGGTTGCTAGTAGTGTTGATTACTCCTTGTAGTTGATGCTAGTTGGTTTATTTGGTGGAAGATCATATGTTCAGATCCTTTATGCATATTAATACTCCTCTGATTATGAACATGAATATGCTTTGTGAGTAGTTACGTTTGTTCCTGAGGACATGGGAGAAGTCTTGCTATTAGTAGTCATGTGAATTTGGTATTCGTTCGATATTTTGATGAGATGTATGTTGTCTATCCTCTAGTGGTGTTATGTGAACATCGACTACATGACACTTCACCATTGTTTGGGCCTAGAGGAAGGCATTGGGAAGTAATAAGTAGATGATGGGTTGCTAGAGTGACAGAAGCTTAAACCCTAGTTTATGTGTTGCTTCGTAAGGGGCTAATTTGGATCCACATGTTTCATGCTATGGTTAGGTTTACCTTAATACTTCTTTTGTAGTTGCGGATGCTTGCAATAGGGGTTAATCATAAGTGGGATGCTTGTCCAAGTAAGGGCAGCACCCAAGCACCGGTCCACCCACATATTAAATTATCAAAGTACCGAACGCGAATCATATGAACGTGATGAAAACTAGCTTGACGATAATTCCCATGTGTCCTCGGGAGCGCTTTTCTCTATATAAGAGTTTGTCCAGGCTTGTCCTTTGCTACAAAAAGGATTGGGCCACCTTGCTGCACTTTATTTACTTTCGTTACTTGTTGCTCGTTACAAATTATCTTATCACAAAACTATCTGTTACCTATAATTTCAGTGCTTGCAGAGAATACCTTGCTGAAAACCGCTTATCATTTCCTTCTGCTCCGCGTTGGGTTCGACACTCTTACTTATCGAAAGGACTACGATAGATTCCCTATACTTGCGGGTCATCAAGACTCTTTTCTGGCGTCGTTGCCGGGGAGTGAAGCGTCTTTGGTAGGTGGAATTTGGGATGGAAAAAATTTATATAGTGTGCTGAAATTTACTGTCACTTGTTACTATGGAAAGTAATCCTCTGAGGGGCTTGTTCGGGGTATCTTCACCCCGACCAGTAGAGCAAAGAGTTGCTCCTCAACCTACTCAACCTACTGAACCTACTGAAAATGAAAATGTCTACTTTGAAATTCCTTCGGGTATGATAGACAAACTGCTAGCTAATCCTTTTGCAGGAGACGGAGCAATGCATCCTGATGAGCACCTAATATATGTGGATGAAGTTTTTGGATTATTTAAGCTTGCAGGTGTGCCCGATGATGTTATTAAGAAGAAGGTATTCCCTTTATCTTTGAAGGGAGATGCGTCGACATGGTATAGGCTATGTGATGATATGGGATCATGGAACTACAAACGATTGAAATTGGAATTTCATCAGAAGTTTTATCCTATGCATCTTGTTCATCGTGATCGCAATTATATATATAATTTTTGACCTCGCGAAGGAGAAAGCATCGCTCAAGCTTGGGGGAGGCTTAAATCAATGTTATATTCATGCCCCAATCATGAGCTCCCAAGAAAATTATTATTCAAAACTTTTATGCTCGGCTTTCTGATAACAATCGCACTATGCTCGATACTTCTTGTGCTGGCTCTTTTATGATGAAGACTATTGAATTCAAATGGGATTTATTGGAAAGAATTAAACGCAACTCTGAAGATTGGGATCTCGACGAAGGTAAGGAGTCAGGTATGACACCTAAGTTTGATTGTGTTAAATCTTTTATGGATACCGATGTTTTCCGTAAATTTAGCACTAAATATGGACTTGACTCTGAGATAGTAGCTTCTTTCTGTGAATCTTTTGCTGCTTATGTTGATCTCCCTAAGGAGAAGTGGTTTAAATATCATCCTCCCATAGAAGTAAAAGTAGCTGCACCTATTAAAGTTGAAGAAAAGACTATCACTTATTGTTCCTACTGCTTATGTTGAGAAACCACCTTTTCCTGTTAGGATAAAAGATCATGCTAAAGCTTCAACTGTGGTTCATAAAAGCAATATTAGAACCTATACACCTCCTGAGCAAGTTAAAGTTGAACCTAATATTGCTACAGTTAAAGATCTCTTGGCTGATAATATTGATGGGCATGTTATTTATTTCTGTGATGAAACTGCTAGAATTGCTAAACCTTGTGCTAAAGATAAACATAGACCTGTGGTAGCCATGCCTGTTATTTCTGTTAAAATAGGAGATCATTGTTATCATGGCTTGTGTGATATGGGTGCTAGTGCTAGTGCAATACCTATTGACTTATACAAAGAAATTATGCATGATATTGCACCTGCTGAGATAGAAGATATTGATGTCACAATTAAACTTGCCAATAGAGATACTATATCACCAATGGGAATTGTTAGAGATGTTGATGTCCTGTGTGGGAAAACTAAATATCCTGCTGATTTTCTTGTTCTCGGTTCCCCACAAGATAGCTTTTGCCCCATTATATTTGGTAGACCCTTCTAGAACACTGTTCATGCTAAGATAGACTGCAAAAAGGATGTCATTACTATTGGTTTGGGGGATATGTCTCAGTTTAATTTCTCTAAAATTCGTAGACAACACCGTGAAGAGGAATTGCCTAGTAAAGATGAAATTATTGGTCTTGCTTCTATTGCCGTACCTCCTAGTGATCCTTTAGAACAATATTTGCTAGACCATGAAAATGATATGTTTATGAATGAAAGAAGGGAAATAGATGAAGTATTCCTTAAACAGGAACCCATCCTGAAACACAATTTGCCTGTTGAAATCCTAGGGGATCCTCCTCCACCCAAGGGTGATCCCGTGTTTGAGCTTAAGCCGTTACCTCACACTCTTAAATATGCTTATCTTGATGAGAAAACGATATATCTTGTTATTATTAGTGCTAACCTTTCAGAGCATGAAGAAGAGAGATTATTGAAAACTCTAAAGAAGCATCGCGCTGCTATTGGATATACTCTTGATGATCTTAAGGGCATTAGTCCCACTCTATGCCAACACAAAATAAATCTGGAGAAAGATGCCAAACCAGTTATTGATCACCAACGACGGCTGAATCCTAAGATGAAAGAAGCTCCTTGAGGCAGGTATAATTTATCCCGTTGCTGATAGTCAGTGGGTAAGTCCTGTCCATTGTGTCCCTAAGAAGGGAGGTATTACTGTCGTTCCTAATGATAAAGATGAATTGATTCCGCAAAGAATTATTACAGGTTATAAAATGGTAATTGATTTCCGGAAATTAAACAAAGCTACTAAAAAAGATCATTACCCCTTACCTTTCATTGATCAAATGCTAGAAAGATTATCCAAACATACACATTTTTGCTTTCTAGATGGTTATTCTGGTTTCTCTCAAATACCTGTGTCAGCCGATGATCAATCAAAGACCACTTTTACTTGCCCTTTCGGTACTTATGCTTATAGACGTATGCCTTTTGGTTTATGTAACGCACCTACCACCTTTCAAAGATGCATGATGGCTATATTCTCTGACTTTTATGAAAAGATTTGTGAGGTTTTCATGGACGATTTCTCCGTTTATGGATCCTCTTTTGATGATTGCTTGAGCAACCTTGATCGAGTTCTGCAGAGATGTGAAGAAACTAATCTTGTATTGAACTGGGAGAACTACCACTTTATGGTTAATGAAGGTATTGTCTTGGGGCATAAAGTTTCTGAAAGAGGTGTTGAAGTTGATAAAGCCAAGGTTGATGCTATTGAAAAGATGCCATGTCCCAAGGACATCAAAGGTATAAGAAGTTTCCTTGGTCATGCCGGTTTTTATAGGAGGTTCATTAAGGACTTCTCAAAAATTTCTCGGCCTCTGACTAATTTGTTACAAAAAGATATACCATTTGTCTTTGATGATGATTGTGTAGAAGCATTTGAAATACTTAAGAAAGCATTGATCTCTGCACCTATCGTTCAGCCACCTGATTGGAATTTACCTTTTGAAATTATGTGTGATGCTAGTGATTATGTTGTAGGTGATGTTTTAGGGCAAAGAGTTGATAAGAAATTAAATGTTATTCAATATGCTAGTAAAACTCTAGACAATGCTCAGAGAAATTATGCTACTACCGAAAAAGAATTCTTAGCAGTTGTATTTGCTTGTGATAAGTTCAGACCTTATATTGTTGATTCTAAAGTAACTATTCACACGGATCATGCTGATATTAAATATCTTATGGAAAAAAAGATGCTAAACCTAGACTTATTAGATGGGTTCTCTTGCTACAGGAATTTGATTTGCATATTATTGATAGAAAGGGAGCTGAGAACCCCGTTGCAGACAACTTGTCTAGGTTAGAGAATGTTCTTGATGACCCACTACCTCTTGATGATAGCTTTCCTGATGAACAATTAAATGTCATAAATGCTTCTCGTACTGCTCCATGGTATGCCGATTATGCTAATTACATCGTTGCTAAATTTATACCACCTAGTTTCACATACCAACAAAAGAAAAAGTTTTTCTATGATTTGAGACATTACTTTTGGGATGACCCACATCTTTATAAAGAAGGAGTAGATAGTGTTATTAGACATTGTGTACCTGAGCATGAACAGGAACAGATCGTATGCAAGTGTCACTCCGAAGCTTATGGAGGACACCACGCTGGAGATAGAACTGCACATAAGGTATTACAATCCGTTTTTTATTGGCCTACTCTCTTCAAGGATGCCCGTAAGTTTGTTTTATCTTGTGATGAATGTCAAAGAATTGGTAATATTAGTATATGTCAAGAAATGCCTATGAATTATTCACTTGTTTTTGAACCATTTGATGTTTGGGGCTTTGATTATATGGTACCTTTTCCTGCCTCTAATGGATATACACATATTTTAGTTGCTGTTGATTACGTTACTAAGTGGGTAGAAGCTATTCCAACTAGTAGTGCTGATCATAACACATCCATTAAAATGCTTAAAGAAGTTATTTTTCCGAGGTTTGGAGTCCCTAGATATTTAATGACTGATGGTGGTTCACATTTTATTCATGGTGCTTTCCGTGAAATGCTTGCTAAATATGATGTTAAACATAGAATTGCATCCCCTTATCACCCACAGTCTAGTGGTCAAGTAGAATTGAGTAATAGAGAACTCAAATTAATTTTGCAAAAGACTGTTAATAGATCCAGGAAGAATTGGTCCAAGAAACTTGATGACACACTATGGGCCTATAGAACTACATACAAAAATCTTATGGGTATGTTTCCGTATAAAATGGTTTATGGAAAAGCATGTCACTTACCTCTCGAACTAGAACATAAGGCTTATTGTGCTATTAAAGAACTCAATTATGATTTCAAACTTTCCAGTGAGAAGAGGTTATTTGACATTAGCTCACTTGATGAATGGAGAACCCAAGCCTATGAAAATGCCAAGTTGTTTAAATAAAAAGTTAAAAGATGGCATGACAAAGGAATACAAAAGCGTGAGTTTAATGTAGGTGATTATGTATTTCTATACAACTCTCGTTTAAGATTTTTTGCAGGAAAACTTCTCTCTAAATTGGAAGGCCCTTACGTTATCGAGGAGGTCTATCGTTCCGATTCCATAAAAATCAACAACTTCGAAGGCACAAATCCGAAGGTGGTGAACGGTCAAAGAATTAAACATTATATCTCAGGTAATCCCAAAAATGTTGAAGCCAATGTTATTGAAACCGTAACCCCGGAGGAATACATAAGGGACACTTTCCGGAACGTTTCAGACTCCGAAAAGGAATAGGTATGTGGTACGGTAAGTAAACCGACTCCAAAACAGTTCTAAAGGCAATTTTTCTCCGTTTTGGAATATTTAGAAAAATAGAAAAATAAGAAGCAGTCCGGGAAGGACACGAGGCCTCCACGAGGGTGGAGGGCGCGCCCCCCTGCCTCGTGGGCACCTCGTGCGCTCTCCGGACTCCGTTTTCTTGCACGATACGTATTTTGGTCGGTAAAAATTCATTATATAATCTTCCGAAGGTTTTGACTCCAATATCATGCAATTGTCCTCTGTTCTTGTTTCGAGCTGTTTTCTGTCAGGGTTGTCAAGGCCAGGCATCATGTCGTCTCCCTCCTCCAACAATGGTGACAACGATGCTTGGCTAATGAAGATAGAGCTGAAGAGGGAAGAACCCATGGAGATCAACAAGGATGAAGGGATCAAGAAGGCCACGAAGGACCAAGTTCCGGCAACAGAAGACATTCTTCAACTTGATCACAATCTTCTTACCCCAACTGAGATAGAAGCTTTCAAGATGATTGAGTTAGCTCGTATACAAAACAAGTATCTCACACGTGAAAATATTTTGTTGAAGGAGCATATCATTGCACTCAAGGGCATTAGCCGCAAGTTGGAGGATCTCTTACGCTCGATGTGCGACTACCCATCATCACCACCATGTTCTTCACCAGCAAAAGAGATATAATCACATGGGTATGGGCACTCCCCTTGGCAACTGCCAAGCTTGGGGGAGGTGCCCCGGTATCGTATCACCATCACACTCCTATCTTTACCGTTTTTCTTAGTACGTTCCTTTTAGTAATATCTTGATCTAGTAGAATAAAGTTTTGGTATGATCTAGTTTTGAGTTTTGCTTTATGATCCCTCTTTGTAATCGAGTCCGTGAGCTATATAATACTCCCTCTGTTCCTTGATATAAGGTGTATAGATTTTTGAGAAAAAGTCCGAAATATAAGGTGTATTGCATTGCACCACTCGTTTGGATATTTTTTTAGGGATTTGATTACATTTCCTTAGATCGGGCAAGCTCATGTATTTCCTCATGTCAATTAGTCAAGTGTAATCTCGCCCAAAACATGTGAAATTTTCCCTCCATGTGCGTTCTTTAAATTTCGTGCCAAAAACTATACACCCTATATCTAGGAATGGAGGGAGTAAAGATTAGTGTTGAGTCAAGGGCTTGATTATTTTGCCATGATCTTGATGGAATAAAAGAAAGAGAAAAGAATAAAAAGAAACAAAGAGATCATATTGATCTTATGGAGAGTAATGACTTCACATAGAAAGAGTATGATGATTAACAATTGTTGGGAGTTGGCAAACATAGCTTTGGTCATCGTTGCAATTAATAGGAAGTAATAAAGAAAGAGAGGTTTCACATATAAATATACTATCTTGGACATCTTTTATGATTGGGAGCACTCATTAAAATATGACATGCTAAAGAGTTGATGTTGGACAAGGAAGACAACGTAATGGGTTATGTTTTCTTATATCTGAGATAAAGTATATTGTCATGGATCATCCAACATGTTGAGCTTGCCTTTCCCCCTCATGCTAGCAAAATTCTTTGGACCAAGTAGAGATACTACTTGTGCTTCCAAAAACCCTTAAATCAGTTTTGCCATGAGAGTCCACCATACCTACCTATGGATTGAGTAAGATCCTTCAAGTAAGTTGTCATCGGTGCAAGCAATAAAAACTGCTCTCTAAATATGTATGATTGATTGATGTGGAGGAAATAAGCTTTATACGATCTTGTGATGTGGAAGAAATAAAAGCGACGGACTGCATAATAAAGGTCTATATCACAAGTGGTAATATAAAGTGATGTTCTTTCGCATTAAGATTTTGTGCATCCAACCCTGAAAGCGCATGGCAACCTCTGCTTCCCTCTGCGAAGGGCCTATCTTTTATTATTGCCTTCTACCTTATGCAAGAGTCATGGTGGTCTTCACCTTTCCTTTTTATATTTTATCCTTTGGCAAGCACAGGATGTTGGAAAGATCCTGATATATATATCTAATTGGATGTGGGTTAGCATGAATTATTATTGTTGACATTACCCTTGAGGTAAACGGTTGGGAGGCGAAACTATAAGCCCCTATGTTTCTCTGTGTCCGATTAAAACTCCGTAACCACAAGTATTGCGTGAGTGTTAGCAATTATGAAAGACTAAATGATAGTTGAGTATATGGACTTGCTAGAAAGCTCGAACATAGACTCTTTTTGATGTTATGATAAATTGCAATTGCCTCAATGACTGAGATTATAGTTTGTTAGTTCTCAATAAAGTTTCTGATTCATACTTTGCATTGTGAATAGATTATTACTTGAGCATAAGAAATCATATGACAATATCCATATATGTTGTTGTTATGAGAATAATCATGATGCCGTCATGTCCGTATTTTATTTTATCGACACCTCTACCTCTAAACATGTGGACATATTTATCGTTATCGGCTTCCGCTTGAGGACAAGCGAGGTCTAAGCTTGGGGGAGTTGATACGTCCATTTTGCATCATGCTTTTATATCGATATTTATTGCATTATGGGCTGTTATTACACATTATTTCACAATACTTATGCCTATTCTCTCTTATTTTACAAGGTTTACATAAGGAGGGAGAATACCGGCAGCTGGAATTCTGGGCTGGAAAAGGAGCAAATATTAGAGACCTATTCTGCACAACTCCAAAAGTCCTGAAACTCCACGAAAGTTATTTTTGGAAATAATAAAAAATACTGAGCGGAAGAAATACCAGAGGGGGCCCACACCCTGGCCACGAGGGTGGGGGCGCGCCCTACCCCCCTGGGCACGCCCCCCTGCCTCGTGGGCCCCCTGTTGGCCCTCCAGTTCCCATCTTCTGCTATATGAAGTCTTTCGTCCGAAGAAAAAAATCATAAGAAAGCTTTCGGGACGAGACTCCGCCGCCACGAGGCGGAACCTTGGCGGAATCAATCTAGGGCTCCGGCAGAGCTGTTCTGCCGGGGACACTTCCCTCCGGGAGGGGCAAATCATCGCCATCGTCATCACCAACGCTCCTCTCATCGGGAGAGGGAAATCTCCATCAACATCTTCACCAACACCATCTCCTCTCAAACCCTAGTTCATCTCTTGTATCCAATTCTTGTCTCTAAGTCTGGGATTGGTACCTGTAGGTTGCTAGTAGTGTTGATTACTCCTTGTAGTTGATGCTAGTTGGTTTATTTGGTGGAAGATCATATGTTCAGATCCTTTATTCATATTAATACTCCTCTGATTATGAACATGAATATGCTTTGTGAGTAGTTACGTTTGTTCCTGAGGACATGGGAGAAGTCTTGCTATTAGTAGTCATGTGAAGGTATTCGTTCGATATTTTGATGAGATGTATGTTGTTATCCTCTAGTGGTGTTATGTGAACGTCGACTACATGACACTTCACCATTGTTTGGGCCTAGAGGAAGGCATTGGGAAGTAATAAGTAGATGATGGGTTGCTAGAGTGACAGAAGCTTAAACCCTAGTTTATGCGTTGTTTCGTAAGGGGCTGATTTGGATCCATATGTTTCATGCTATGGTTAGGTTTACCTTAATACTTCTTTTGTAGTTGCGGATGCTTGCAATAGGGGTTAATCATAAGTGGGATGCTTGTCTAAGTAAGGACAGCACCCAAGCACCGGTCCACCCACATATCAAATTATCAAAGTACCGAACGCGAATCATATGAACGTGATGAAAACAAGCTTGACGATAATTCCCATGTGTCCTCGGGAGCACTTTTCTCTATATAAGAGTTTGTCCAGGCTTGTCCTTTGCTACAAAAAGGATTGGGCCACCTTGCTGCACTTTATTTACTTTCGTTACTTGTTGCTCGTTACAAATTATCTTATCACAAAACTATCTGTTACCTATAATTTCAGTGCTTGCAGAGAATACCTTGCTGAAAACCGCTTATCATTTCCTTCTGCTCCTCGTTGGGTTCGACACTCTTACTTATCGAAAGGACTACGATAGATCCCCTATACTTGTGGGTCATCACCCACCATGTCGACTCCCCAGACCGAGAAGGGCTAGGCGATCAGGATGGTTGGGAGTGCCGACGTCGGCTGGTGGCTGCCTTTGCTAAAGCGCTGGCACCCCTCACACTTGAGGACGAGCGAATCTGCGTCTTCGAGGGCCGTGGGCCAGTAGAAACCATGGCGGAAAGCCTTGGCCACCAGGGATAGTGAGGCGGCGTGGTACCCGCACTCGCCCTGGTGTATGTCGAGGAGGATCTTGATGCCCTTGTCTTGTTCGACATAGCGTTGGAATACGCCGGTGGAGCTGCGCTTGACGAGCTCATTGTTGATGATGGTGTAGGCAGACGCTCGGCGCTGGCACTTGCCGGGCTTCGGTCTCGTCCATGGGAAGGACCCCGTTCTCCAGGAACTCCGAGATGGGCAGGGCCCAGGATGGTGCCAAGATCCCAGCGAAGACAACCATCACGGCGGGCTCCGGGGCGGCAGCCCCCGAGCCGGATTCAGCAGCCCCCAGGGGTACAAGGGTAATGTTACAAGGCCGTATGGCCGGGTTGTTAGCGTCTAGGAACCTAGTGCTGGGACCCGCCGGGTACCAGGGCTCCCCGGGTTCGCCGGGCACGGGCCCCATGCGCCTAGGGGGCACTGTGTGCCGTCTTGTCGGTCGTCAGGGCATGGCCGAGTCAAGTCGGCTACAGTGGCGCTCCATCAGGTCGCCGCTTGCCGGCGTCATGTGAAGGAAATATGCCCTAGAGGCAATAATAATGTTATTATTTATTTCCTTATATCATGATAAATGTTTATTATTCTTGCTAGAATTGTATTAATCGGAAACTTAGTACATGTGTGAATACATAGACAAACAGAGTGTCACTAGTATGCCTCTACTTGAGTAGCTCGTTGAATCAAAGATGGTTATGTTTCCTAACCATAGACATGAGTTGTCATTTGATTAACGGGATCACATAATTAGAGAATGATGTGATTGACTTGACCCATTCCGTTAGCTTAGCATTTGATTGATTAGTATATTGCTATTGCTTTCTTCATGACTTATACATGTTCCTATGACTATGAGATTGTGCAACTCACGTTTACTAGAGGAACACTTTGTGTGCTACCAAACGTCACAACGTAATTGGGTGATTATAAAGGTGCTCTACAGGTGTCTCCGAAGGTACTTGTTGAGTTGGCGTATTTCGAGATTAGGATTTGTCACTCCGATTGTTGGAGAGGTATCTCTGGGCCCACTCGGTAATACACATCACTATAAGCCTTGCAAGCATTGTAACTAATGAGTTAGTTGCGGGATGATGTATTACGGAACGAGTAAAGAGACTTGCCGGTAACGAGATTGAACTAGGTATTGAGATACCGACGATCGAACCTCGGGCAAGTAACATACCGATGACAAAGGAACAACGTATGTTGTTATGCGGTTCGACCGATAAAGATCTTCGTAGAATATGTAGGAACCAATATGGGCATCCAGGTTCCGCTATTGGTTATTGACCAGAGAGATGTCTCAGTCATGTCTACATAGTTCTCGAACCCATAGGGTCCGCACGCTTAACGTTCGTTGACGATATAGTATTTATGAGTTATGTATGTTGGTAACCGAATGTTGTTTGGAGTTCCGGATAAGATCACGGACATGACGATCGAGGAACTCCGGAATGGTCCGGAGATAAAGATTGATATATGGGATAAAAGTGTTTGGTCTCCGGAAGGGTTCCGGAATTCATCGGAAGGGGTTCCGGATGTTTTCCGAAATGTTTGGGTACGAGAACACTTTATTTGGGCCAAAAGAGGAAAGCCCACGAGGCTTTTGGAAAGTGCAAAAGGAAGTTTTGCGGAGACCAGAGGCTAGACGCCAGGAACCTGGCGTCTAGGGGGTAGACGCCGGGAACCCTGGCGTCTAGCCCTGGAGTCCGAAAAGGACTCTTGCCTTTCGGGCAAAACCGACTTTGAGGAGGCTTTTACTCCAAGTTTCGACCCCAGGGCTCAACATATAAATAGAGGGGTAGGGCTAGCACCCAAGACACATCAAGAAACACCAAGCCGTGTGCCGGCAACCCTGTCCCCTCTAGTTTATCCTCCATCATAGTTTTCGTAGTGCTTAGGCGAAGCCCTGCGAAGATTGTTCTTCACCAACACCGTCACCACGCCATCGTGCTGCCGGAACTCATCTACTACTTCGCCCCTCTTTCCTGGATCAAGAAGGCGAGGACGTCATCGAGCTGAACGTGTGCTGAACGCGGAGGTGCCGTACGTTCGGTACTTGATCGGGACGGATCGTGAAGGTGTACGACTACATCAACCGCGTTGATAAACGCTTCCGCTTACGGTCTACGAGGGTACGTAGACAACACTCTCCCCTCTCGTTGCTATGCATCACCATGATCTTGCGTGTGCGTAAGAAATTTTTGAAATTACTACGTTCCCCAACATCATGGGTGACGTCGGGTGCACTGTTGCCACGCCAGCCCTGGTCAGCGGGTAGGTGGGGGGCACTGTTGCCTCGTCCGGCTGACCAGAGGCATGGGCGGGGCACTGTGGCTTCGGTCATCAGTTGGTGGAGACTCGTGCCATCGTAAGGCTGGGATGGGACGGCCGCTGACCCTTGGCCGGGTTTGGAGAACACGCCAAGGGCGGTGCTGGCTTGTTAGGGAAGTCTTGAGCTTGGTTGTTGGGGCCGAGTTGAGGAGTCTGCCCGGGTTGCAGAGCTCAGTCGGGTCACAGGGCTTGGCCGGGTTGAGCGACCCGGCCAAGTGCGAGCCAGATTCAGGGGTGATGCTGGCCCCGTTATTTTTGAAAAGGATCTGGGTTCCGTTGCCTCCTGGGGTTCACCCCCCCGACACATTGGTAGTTCAATATTTCCATTTTCATAAAAATATTAAATTTATGAAAGTACAATTAATTTTCCATAAATGTGAATTTTCAAAAATTTGGAAATCCAATACACTAAAGATAAAGTAACATTTAATGCGCCTCCATCCTCTGTTGCAATTAAACACGGATCCTGCTCGAAAAAGACAAAAATCACTCAAGTATACATAGGTCAGCTAGTTAGGCCAACTCCAACACCGACCCTTAAACTGCCCGCAACCGTCTGGACCACGCGGTCTGGACGTGTTTTGCCATCTAACGTGGGTCTGCATCAATCCGCCGATCAGACCGAACGCACTTTTTTTCGCAAACCCGAGACAAATTGAGGGGGGGCGGCTTTGCGAGTGTTCAGACCACTGCCACAACCGTGCCTGACTAACTCGGCCCACCAAAAAAATCACCCGCCTCTTCCACAATTTCCATCAAATGCCCCCGACACATTCATGCGGCCCAGAGCATGCGGCGACCGGCATTGATGCCTCTTGACGTGACCGGTCATGACGACGATGCTAACGGACGCGACCGCTCAGGCGTCGTTGCTTCAATGCAGATGTCGCATCCCGAGAAACCAACTCCGGCCTCTTCGCCGCATTGAAGCGAGTTGACCGCCCCTTCGCATGGCCTGGCCGCGAATATTTAAACCGTGAGCCGATGATGCACACCCACACCTCCTCCTCTCCGAGCCCCTCCAACTCCAGCTCCGATGCGGACGGAGGCGGTGATAGTTCTTCATCGGGCGAATCTTCGCGACGCTGCCCTTGTCCTCCGGGCCCCTCGGCATCCAGGACGGCCGGCTCCTCTAGCTCGGAGGAGATCGTCATCTCCTCCGGCAACGAGGGGAACCAGACACCGCATCAGCCATTGTAACAGCAGCCCGACCTCCTCTCAGAGGCCGCTATGATGGACAAAGAATCTGTGCATCAGATGAAGATCATGACAAAGCTTCGCTCCATTAGATGGGCCCGACGCCACCATCGCCAGCGTGAGTCAAGGAGGAGCCACCGTACCCGCCGCACCAACGCATCAAGAGCGAGCTGGCGTCCCCACTCCAGCGGGTCAAGGAGGAACCATGATACGTCCATTTTGCATCATGTTTTCCTGTTGTTATTTTCATTGTTTTAAAGTTATATTTCAGTTTTAGGTGCTATTCTAATGTCTTTTCTCTCTTAAATTGCAAGTTCTATCACAAGAGGGAGATTGCCGGCAGCTGGAATTATGGACCTGAAAAGAGCTACGGCAGAGATAGCTATTCTCCGGAGCTCCAAGAAAGAGGTCACCTCAGCCCCCAACCCTGCCCATGGCTTCTGGGTCATGCAGGACTAGCAGGTCCGTGCTTTTCTACTCGCCTCTCTCTCACGGGAGGTTCTCCTTCAGGTCCATGACATCCCGACGACCACTGGAGTCTGGACATCAATCCTCGACATGTCCAGGTTGCAGTCCCGTGCGCGAGGGATCCAGCTCCGCGCACAGCTCGTCAACACCCGCAAGGGCGATCTGTTTGCCACCGCCTACTTCGCCAAGATGAAGGGCCTCGCCGATGATATGGCACTGGCCGGAAAACACCTTGACGAAGACGACCTCGTCTCTCATATCCTCGATGGGCTGGATTCATATTACAATCCATACGTCGTGGCCCTCTCTGCTCGCACGGACCAGACCATCGGTCTCAGCGAGTTGCATGCCCTGCTGCTCTCAGCGGAGGCACGGCTCGACTCCTAGAACATGACCCACTCCGGCTACTCTATCGACCTCGTCTCCAAGGGTGGGAATTGTGCCTAGCCTGGTTGCTCCTCGGCCGGCAACACGGCGGAGGTGGATCACGCCCAGAAGGTGGGAGTGGTGGCCCTATCAAGTGCCAGATCTGCAAGAAAGACGGCCATGACACATGGAGTTGCGCCAAGCGCTACGACAAGACCTTCAACAACAACCAAAAGTGCCATAGAGGAGGTGATCGCCATGGTGGAGGTGACCACCAAGGTGCAGGTGCTCGTTCTGTCAACACAGCTGCTACAACCTCCGATGGCATCGATACCAATTGGTATCTTGACGCCGGAGCCACTAATCATGTGACCGGAGAGTTGGAGAAGCTCCATGTACGTGATCGCTAGACCGGGCTGGAACAAATCCACACCGCGAGTGGTCAAGGTATGGAAATTACACATGTTGGTCGTTCGCTTCTTCCTACTCCACATGATCCTCTTAAGTTGAACCATTCTTCACGCTCTGAGTAAGGAGGGGTTGTACCCCTTCACTGACCAACCAGCTTCCCATGGACGTCACATGCTTGGAGTTGTCAAGCTATCTATCTTTAGGTGGCACCGGCGCCTTGGTCATCCGTACATACCGGTGGTCCAGCAAATTCTTCGCAATCATACTCTTCCAGTGTCCAATAAAAGTGATCACCATCTTCTTTGTGATGCGTGTCAAATGGCTAAGAGCCATCAATTACCATACCCTCGTTCGACTAGTGAGTCTCAAGCTCCTTTAGTGCTAATTTTTTTCTGATGTATGGGCCCCGGGCCTCTTTCTGTTGGTAGACAAAAATATAATGTCAGCTTCATAGATGATTTCAGTCAATTTTGTTGGATTTATCTTATCAAAAATAAGTCTGACGTGTTCCAAAAATTTCATATCTTCCAACAACATGTTGAACGTTTATTCGATAACAAAACTCTAGCCATGCAAACCAACTGGGGTGGCGAGTATAAAAAGTTGAATCAATTTTTTGAGCGCATTGGCATCACCCATCATGTGTCATGCCCCCATGCCCACCAACAGAACAGTTCCGCTGAACGCAAACACAGACATATTGTGAAGGTCGGTCTCTCCCTCCTCGCTAATGCTGCCTCTCAAATTTTGGGACGAGGCTTTTTTCACGGTTGTTTATCTCATCAACCGTATTCCTAGTCGGTCATACACAATGAAACTCTCCTAGAACGTCTCTTTGGAACGAAACCTAACACGTTTACAACAAACACACGCACGCAATCCTCTAACTGTTTATACAACACCGTGACAATACAATGTTTAACACAGGGTAGGGAGAAAGAGGCCATAATCATTACAATAGTGAGATCCAACCCAAAGAAAGAGGCCATAATCATTACAATGGTGAGACCCAACCCAAAGAAAGAGGGGTGTCCATTCTACAATATGCTGATGACACTATCCTTTTCATGGAACATGACATGGCTAAGGCACGTAACATGAAACTTATCTTATGTCTATTCGAACAATTGTCTGGATTAAAAATCAATTTTCATAAGAGCGAGGTGTTCTGTTTTGTGAAGGCCAAAGACGAGGAACATACTTACAGACAATTGTTTGGATGCGAATTAGGTGCTTTACCATTCAGTTACTTGGGTATTCCGATTCATCACCGTAAACTATCCAATAAGGAATGGAAATGTATTGAAGAACGAATTGAAAAAAAACTCAGCTGCTGGAAGGGCAAGCTGATGTCATATGGAGGTCGACTAGTTTTGATTAACTCAGTATTGACTAGCATGCCAATGTTTTTACTTTCGTTCTTCGAAATTCCGAAAGGGGTCCGAAAGCGACTTGATTTCTTTAGATCTCGTTTCTTTTGGCAGTCTGATGAGGCCAAGAGGAAATACCGTCTCGCGCGATGGGATATCCTTTGTCGACCTAAAGACCAAGGGGGCCTCGGTATTGAGAACTTGGAGATTAAGAGCAAATGGTTGTACATGTTAGAGACAGAGCCAGAGGGCATGTGGTCTCAAATCCTGCACAATAAGTATTTGCACTCGAAAACGCTAGCCCAGGTTACCATCAGACCGACTGATTCACCGTTCTGGAAGGGACTTATGAGAACGAAGGATATGTTCTTTCGTAGGGTCAAATTCTTGATTGGCAACGGGATGTCAACAAGATTTTGGGAGGATACGTGGCTAGGAGAGACACCTTTGGCCTTACAATATCCTACCCTTTACAATATTATACAACGTAAGGAAGATTACGTAGGTATCGTCCTTCAAACTATTCCCTTGAACATCCCGTTCAGACGTACGTTAGTGGGTGAGAGATGGACAGCCTGGATGCACTTGGTTCGGAGATTGATTGAAGTTCGACTCTCCGACGTGCCGGACTCCACACAATGGAAGTTAACTAAAAATGGAATATTTACGGTGAAATCATTTTATACGGATCTGATTAATTCTGGCCCCATCTCAAGGTCACTTCATATATGGAAGGTTAAGGTTCCTTTGCGGATTAAAATTTTCATGTGGTTTGTCCACAAGCAAGTAATACTCACAAAGGACAACTTACTTAAGAGGCGATGGGTAGGTAACTCGCGGTGTTGTTTTTGTGCTCAAGATGAGACAATACAACATTTATTTATCGAATGCCCACTTGCCAAGTTACTTTGGAGAACGATTCATATAGCTTTTAATATCAATCCCCCAGTAGATATTGCGTCTTTGTTTGGGACGTGGTTAGCTGGGGTTGAACAGATCACGGCAGCTCGTATTCGGATTGGAATATGTGCGTTATTATGGGCTATATGGAACTGCAGAAATGATATGATTTTTACGAGACAACACAACTTAACTTTTTTGCAGGTTATCTTGAGAGCTACAGCTTGGATCCGTACGTGGTCCTTACTCACTCCTATGGACTCCAGGGAGCCTTTGGTTACTGGGTGCAACCAATGGGAGATGGTGGCTCGGGCTATATTCAACCGGTTCGGATGGCGTTCGCATAACAGGATAGGAGTCTAGAGAGCTTGTCCTTATTATCACCGTACCGGTTGTCTTTGTCCGATTGTATTTTTCAGTTTTATGTGCTTTGTTTTGCTCCGTTTGCGAGCTGTAAGACCTTTGTGACGATACTTTCTGAATTTTAATAAAAGGGCCGCATGAATCATCATGATGCAGAGGCCGGGCGTATACCTCCATTTCAAAAAAAAAATCTTCCTGGGTTGAAAAATGTCCTCTATTTTGGTGTCTGGTGTACACGGACATGGGACATGATGTTGATTTTGCATTGCATGTTTGATAAATAAATTAGGAGACGGGAAGCCAAAATTCCATACGATTAAAAAGTCTAATAAAATAGCGTAAGCATTTTAGATATGACGTGAGTGATCAGCAAATAATAGGTGTCTGCGGCCCTGAGTTACTCTGTATAATGAACATAAAACCGGTCTTCTCAATTATGATTGAAGATTCATACCCACTACGTGGGCAGCTTGGATGCTTGAACTAAAACCTATATTCATTTGCTTCTCCAGGTCGGGTTCTTGAGCGACCATAGGCGGATGAACGTCGCCGTAACACGAGCAATGCGGCAGTGCTGCATAGTGTGTGATGCCGAGACCGTAAACAGCGACAGATTCCTGAAACGCTTGGCTGAGTACTTTGAGGAGAACGGCGAGTTCTTTTACAAGCTTGGTACGCACCACAAGAAAGGTACAGAAACCTAGTGGTTTTTATTCGGCTGACACATGAGCACTGGGCTAGAAGAATCACAACGACAATAAACACACCACAATGAACAAGATGGACAAATTTCCATGGATACATTCATCAGCAGTACATCAACAATCGTAGTACATCAGTAAGACATCAGTAAGCGTTGGCAGCCACTCATCGGTAATCGAAAATATTGTATGGAGCCATGGTTTAGCCGAACCCACACTCGAAGCCGTACATTATTTGACACAATTTATGGAGATATGTGCATAGCGCCCATCAATAAGTTTGGCGGGAGAGATCAATTACTGTTTAGAGCATGGTTAGTAGTATAGCCAGCCACTGGTTATAAGTCAGTGCCATGTCATATACAACCCATCTTATAGCCAACATGTATAATAGTAGATCAAAAAAGTGTACTACTTTTTTATTATGTGGCTCACCTTTCATTCACAAAGTGCCTACAAGCACGTGTTAGAGCTGGCTCTTCACGAAGAGCCCGCTAACCTTCTCTCTTCTCTTCTCTTTCCTACAACTAAGCAGAAATATACTAGTTTATTCCTTATAGCCCGCTGCCTCATCTTTATTATACTACTTGCTCTTACCATGCTACAGTTGCTAACAAAGCCTAGTACTTGCTGATGGCACAGGCTATAAAATATGAACCTAGGTCACCTGACAATGTTTATTCAACTCTGGTCTGCCCCACGTCTTGCCTTTGCACCAGCAGTACTAATATTTGTTTGAAATGAAACATATCCCTGTGTCAAAGGAATTATGTTTTTTCTTCTAACGTTGCCTATTTGTTGTTTGAAAGGAACCGTATTGCTGTTTGCTATTCTTCTAAATTTGCCTAATTGACATCCCTGTAGAACAAAAGTTTCATCATGAGTTGTTCTGTTGAATAACCTGAAAAAACAGGTCCAACCAATTGCTGTAAGTCTGGTATTGTTGTTTGCTATGTCTTCACTTTAATTGAAAGAATTCTGTGATTATACACATTAGATTCTAAAACTGAACAATAAACTGCTCGTGGAAGAATATTCTCATGTAAAACAGTTGGTACTTTCTTTTGCGAATAAAAAAAAAATTGGTACTTCTGACATTATAAGAACCATATCCCTGACATGATAAGAACTACATTAATAATCCAGAGGATTTTAATTTTATTCTTTTAACAATAAGCTTGCGAGTGCTGCTAGATGCGATGAAGAGTGTGAACAGAATATTTATTTTTTAATTCTCAGGCTTGGGCTCATGATCTACAGTAAACATAGGGGCATGTGCCAACCCATCCTTTTCCTAAAAAGATGAGCCTAGGCAGGCCTACGGGCAAGTTGACAAAGAGGAGAATTAAGCTAAACGGAGAAATTTGAATGCTAACTATGCACAAATCCACATGAAGACCAACACTCTATCGAACGGCACCGACCATGGGTTCGAGCGGACCATGGTCCTGAATCCCTTGTCTCGTAATCGAACCCATCGGTAATACATCAAGAGTTAAATACATCAGGGATGCCTCAACTTGTTCGGTAAAGTTAATTTGGTGCCTAAAGTTATAAAATACATGAAACTGATGCTCGAACTTATCTGATTGTGCAAATACGGTGCCTCCTTCCGTATCCAGACGTACGCTATGCCGGCATGGAGTGACAGCATGGCGGTGGCCCACATGTAAGTGGCTGAGAGCAGGGGAGGAGCTGTGTAGCCTACGTGTGAGGAGTCGCCTCATATTTTATTTAATCACGTATGAAAGCCAATAGTAAAAATAAATTGCATGATTTAGAATCCATGCTGAGATCTCACGGTCGCAGATTGTATTGTACGCATAAGCTATCCACCACGCCAAAATATGCACAGTGGACTTTCATAAGGTCGAATTATATATACGGTGTTGCCGTGCAAAAGCTAACTTTGGAGCACGGGCATATTGTGCCAGTTTCTCTTAAGTTCAGAGAATTGGATTTTTACAACTAAAAAAATTCCAAAATCTTTTATACGTGCAAATTTTCATCAAAATTCGCGTTTGTATGAGAGATACCAAAAATATACATACATGCAAAATTTTCCTTGTTATTTGTCAAGAATTTTGTCTTTATTGCAGGGCATAATATAACATAATTTCGTACGAAATTTGACAGTCAGAGCACGTGCATACGTTTCTGGTGTGAAAAAAATCTGAACTTTTAAGTGACAATTTTTAACCTTTAAAAAAAATGCCCAGTCGCCACCGTGCTCCGAAAATCCGCTTTGGCTGCTATGTACCTCTTCAAGCTATTCCTTTATATATGGTACTCGTTTGGGCCCACACAAGTTTATTTTTATTTTTCAAGTTTATGTTTATTTTTGGTCTTTCATATTGTTTTTACCTTTTGAAAGAAGAAATGCAAGAAAAAGTTACAGCTGCCATGAACTTAAAAGAAAGCGCTAGTGCATTTCATGTTTTTGGAAAATGTTTCACATGTATTCAAAAGTTATAACGTGTTTACGAAATTTGTCAGGTTCAACATGTTTTAGAATATGTCCATAGAGTATTAACTTTTTTGTGTGTGTAAAATTATCCTTACAATTCTACAAACACGGTTGACATGTTTTGATACATTTCTAGAATTTAATATTACTACACAGTAATTTTAATATATGTTGAATAATTTCAAAAAAATACAATGCTGTCAATTGTTTAATACTTTTGTATTTCAGAAATACAATGAAGATACACCATAATCATGTATCCTTCTGGTCCGGAATGAAGATATATAAATTTACACAATAATCTTAAATATTTTTTGTAACTTTTAAATCCACATATATTTTTGAAAAAGTTAATTTTACCTCTTCAAAGTACACAATGAAAAGATAAAAAAATAAATAGTAACTGCATATCGATAATTATTGTATTTTTTATATGGGAAATTTGCGTGTCATAAAACTAAACAGGAACTTGGGAAAAAACCGGTAGATTACGCATCAGAAAAATTGCAAAGCAACACGTGGAATTGGTCTACATAATTTTCTAGCTATTACTTGTACATACCGGATAGTTTGCCCACGTGGGCAGATCATGACGTTTGGTAACCTGAAGGTGCAGGTTCTAAACACAGTCATGGAGATCTTTTTTCATGGAGATCTTTTTTCATGTTATTTCTCTCTAGCATACACTGTATTTGAGGACTTTCCTACATGATTAAATAAAATACAAGGGATGTTTCTGCAAAATAATTCCTCCCTGCACGTATCCACTTACATGTGGGCCACTGCAATGCTGGAACTTCACGTGGGCAGGGCGTATGTTTGAATACGGAAGGAGGCACCGTATTTGCACGACTGGACAAGTTTGGGCACTAATTTTATGTATTTTGCAACTTTTATGCACCAAACTGATCGTGCAGGACAAATTTAGGCACCTCCGGTGTATTTAACTCATGCATCAACTGCGTGTCGAGATCGTATTGCTTCGTTCAGACACACTGATGAAGGTGAATCTGAAGACTAAGTATCTAGTTGCTGTTGTGTCTAGACATTCAATTGGTGTCTAGATATGTTACAGTGGAAAAGGAAGAGCAATTACCAACACAAACGAGTAAAAGGGCGAACCAATCAGGACTCCTCATCTTGTACAGGACTCCATCCTGCAGAGCCCGCCTTCTTCTTTCTAACAGCAAAGCCAGCCATGAAACCGAGCAGCATGGCAAGCACCACGCCGCCGGCAAGTCCCAGGTACCTCATCTTCTCCGGCATCGCACCGACCAACTTACCAGGCGCACCGCCGGCGGCACCGACTTGCGGCGACAGTATTTCGACCATGTCATGGACTTGCCCATCATGGTTCCCAATGTACATCAGTGTCAACTTCTCCCTCGTGGCCACAAGCTTCGCGTACCCGAACTCGCTGCCACGGTACATGGACCGTTGCGGCTGAGGGAATATGGGCACATCGGCTGGAAGTCCTGCCCGGCCATCCCGATCACGACATGCACAGGAGCACCGGGGTACACGAAGCTCGACGACGTGTTGAGGCACCGGTAGCTCTTCATGGGGCAGAACCTCTCGCACCTGTGAATGTGCCCCCACAGGGCGAGCGTCACGCCGTGCTACACAAAGAGGGGCTCCAGGTGCTGGATCATCTGCTCCCTGTGAGCCGCGTCCTTGGCCTCGTTGCTCGAGGTGTACATCGGCCGGTGGCCCTGGAACACGACGAACGGCGTTCGGCTCCGGTTGACGCGCTCGAGGTCGGCCTTTATGTAGTTGTACTGATCACTGCCACGGATAAAATCTGTTTCGGTGGACATGTAAACGAAATGGACAACACCTGCGTCCAAGGAGTAGTAGAGGTTCCGGGTGTCGGGGGCGTCGGTGCCGGTGGGGAGGGAAGAGTTTCCGGGCATTCTGAACTTGATGCTGTATGGCACTCCGCATTCGCCGCCGCCGTCCTTCCCGTTGTACACGTTTGCTGCCCAGGAGGGTTTCCAGGGCTGGGAGGGCCAGTCATACTCGTGGTTTCCAATGCAGACGTGGTATGGTGTGCTGGCAGCGATGGGCTCGATCTGCTCGAAGAAATGATCCCATAACAATGCGTAACCTTTGGCGTAGCTGATGTCGCCGATGTGTGAAATGATTGCCGGTTTGTCGCTGAGGGCTTGGAGATCGCGGAGGATCCATTTCACGGTCGACAGACTTTCTTGAGGCGTTCGGAAGTAGGTGTTGTGAGGGACGTAGGTGCCCAGGTCGCCGAAGAGGAATGCGATGGTCTCGTTGGCCTCGGCGTCGCGTGAGATGAAGCTGTGTGTCTCACTCCAACCTCCTGAATCATTGCCAACCTATCAAATGACAGTCCAAACTTCAAAAGATTAGGTGAGCGTTTATGCCAAATGCCGATGATGTTTGATGCTCCTTATGGTTGGAACTTTTGAAACTATGTGCTACGAAAATTATGTATTGTGTCACAAACTACACTGTATATCAAACTGAAGCTAGTGTTCTAGAATTAAATTTTGCACAACTTTCAGACGACCCCATCTGAAATTAAGTGTAATTTTGCACATCCTAAACTAGGATTGCGGACAATGAGCTATGTCTGTCTGGAAATCAAACTCAGATCAAAATGCCAGCACAGAATTAGTGTTAGCAGCCACAGTTCACCATGTCACTACCTTGTAGGAGTACCTGGTCCCAGGCTGCAGCGCCTTCATGACGCCGTCGAAGACGAACCCGGGGTGGCGCCACCCGACGCTGTGGTTGGCCGGGTGGCCGCACATGTGGCGCCGCTCGTACGTGCTCGCCACCGCCGGCACCTCCTCCCACTCCTCCTCCTCCTCGCGCCGGCCGGCGGGCCCGTACCTCACGGACCTCGTCCCGCCGTCGCCGCACACGAACAGCACCCGCATCTCGTCCGCCTCGTCGGTGAACGCCAGGTGCAGCTGGGCGGGCCGGGCGCCGGATCCCTCGTGGGCCACGTCGCCCGAGACGGCGGTGCGGTGGCTGGCGTCCGGGAGCGGGTCGCCGTCCTGGTCAACGCGCGGGTTCTGGCCCGGCGGCCCCCGGAAGAGGCGGAACTGGTAGGGGGCGCGCAGGTCGGGCAGGCGCGGGAGCGCGAGGCTGCCGGCGCCCGTGGCCCAGGAGGCGGAGGAGTTGAGGAGGAGGAAGCCGAGGTAGTCGAGGTCGCCGGAGGTCGGCGGGGAGTAGACGGCCACGTAGTCGAGCGGGCCCGGGTCGGGGAGGTTGGACCATTGCAGGGTGACTGCGTGGTGGTCTGGTTTGGTCAGCGTCGCCGGGGTGGCGGTGAGGGTCGTGGTGGAGGTGGTGGTCTCGCCGGCGGCGAGGTGGGCGGCGAGCAGGAAGAGCAAGGCCGAAGGCGACATTGTAATGCATTTGTTTATGGATGGAGCTTAACTTAATGAATGTGCTCAGGAAGCTCAGATCAGTTTAAACAAATATTTCAAGATCGCGCTTCATTTCAGTTCAGTTGACACCGTAACCTCCAGTTTCATGCTTCATTGGGTGACGCGTCATCACCCTTTGCAACAAGACTTATATTGGGATCCGCGCTTCGCAACACGAGCCATACTGCATTCCTCGTCGAACCGTTCTTTTACCTCGTCTAAATCATCGCAGCACGAACCATGTTGCGGTCACCTAAGCCTTGCGTGATGTGAGCTTTTTGTCACCCATTGTTGACATGGACCATGTTACTGTCACCTCTAGCAACATTGATGTCATTGTTGGCGTGGCAAGCCATTGTCACGCAACATCGAATGTGTTGCTGCCGGTGTGGTCATCGTAGTCACGGCGCATGCTCCTCCTGGACGTCATGTGCACGCGCGCAGCTGTGCTAGGTTCAGCAGCAGCCCTTGAGTCGGTGACCCTTCCCCAACCTTGCGTCGGCGCCAACGCGCATGGACTTGTTGCATCAAGCATAGGCTTGCGGCGTTAGAGGGTTAGCGAGCTGCGGCAACAAGCGTGCGCCGTTCCATTGTTTTCGGTTGTGGCATCTAATGCATCGACGGCTTGCGGTGTGATAGAGAGACAATTAAGAGAGACAAACGAGTGAGAGATTTTTCTCAAACAATCAACGTGGTTGGGGTGGGGTCCATGGGGATGTGTGGCATAGTACCGAGGCAGCCAATGACCATGCTGTAAATCAGCCAGTTGAGGGGGAGTTTAACCCCTTTTTTGCGAGAGTCTAATATCTGCAGGGAATATCTGGATTATATTACATAATGAAAACGAGTATGCAAAATAAATACCCAGGTCTAGGACAGTTGTCCTCGCTTTTACAAGAGACATTGGGAAAACTTAGAGGTACATGTAAGCCCTCATGAAAATCCATTTGAACTAATTTCACTGTCGCTAGCTTAGTCGTCGTAGCATCGCTGGTGGAGAGAACGAAGACGGGATAGCTATAATTGTGTCGTCACAAAGTCCTGTAGAGGGAAATTCCTCCTTGATGTCGTTGAAGTAGCCACCCATCACGCACGACGAGATTTGGGGGGGAAATCTGAATTGACAAGAGGATCACCTCGATCTGTGTCGACGATCGTGCTAGCATCACCTTTTTCTTAGGCGAATACTATAACTGATTTCTTCTGTAAATCACTTCGATCCACGCCTTGTAGTCATTGATTGCGGTCAATACAGACTTCGCCATTGCATCGCAAGGATGCTACACAACACCTCTCGTAGTCCTAGCACCATGCAACATCTACAACTCCTACACCAGCTCAAGTTTCGAGATGAAAGGACCAATGACTAGAGCTCACAAACGACAACTGAATTATCATGTACTTACGTTTCTAGAAACTTTCATTATCGTTCATGAGAATATGATAGGACCTAAATAAAATGTATTTATATTACTCATGAATGAATGACCTAACACATACCAGAGATAGACATGCTGGTAATGATCAAACATGGAGATGACAACAGATATACAGGTAGCGAAGATGGAGCTCTAAGTGTGGATTCTAGGACTTTGAATCCATCATGATGACACGTGAGTGACATGGACGAAGTATACTGTAGGATCGAAAGTATGTCTAGAGGGGGGTGATTAGACTACTTGACCAAATAAAAATCTAGCCTTCTCCCAATTTTAAGTCTTGGCAGATTTTAGCAACTTAGAACAAGTCAAGCAATCAACCTACACATGCAAGTCTAAGAGTATAGCAGCAGAATGTAAAATATTGCACATGAAGGTAAAGGGAGGAGTTTGGAGGGAGCAAACGCAATGTAGACACGGAGATTTTTGGCGTGGTTCCGATAGGTGGTGCTATCGTACATCCACGTTGATGGAGACTTCAACCCACGAAGGGCAACGGTTGCGCGAGTCTACGGAGGGCTCCACCCACGAAGGGTCCACGAAGAAGCAACCTTGTCTATCCCACCATGGCCATCGCCCACGAAGGACTTGCCTCACTAGGGTAGATCTTCACGAAGTAGGCGATCTCCATGGCCGTACAAACTCCTTGGTTCAACTCCACAATCTTGACGGAGGCTCCCAAGTGACACCTAATTAACCAATCTAGGAGACACCACTATCCAAAAGGTAATAGATGGTGTGTTGATGATGAACTCCTTACTCTTTTGCTTCAAATGATAGTCTCCCCAACACTCAACTCTCTCTCACAGATTTGGATTTGGTGGAAAGATGATTTGAGTGGAAAGCAACTTGGGGAAGGCTAGAGATCAAGATTTATGTAGTTGGAATGGAATATCTTGACCTCAACACATGAGTAGGTGGTTCTCTCTCAGAAAATGTATCCTGGAAGTGTAGGCATGTTCTGATGGCTCTCCTCATGAATGAAGAGTGGGTGGAGGGGTATATATTGTTGGGGATCGTAGCAGAATTTTAAAATTTCCTACACATCACCAAGATCCGTCTATGGAGTTTACTAGCAACGAGGGGAAAGGAGTGCATCTACATACCCTTGTAGATCGCGAGCGGAAGCGTTCAAGTGAACGGGGTTGATGGAGTCGTACTCGTCGTGATCCAAATCACCGATGACCGAGCGTCGAACGGACGGCACCTCCGCGTTCAACACACGTACGGAGCAGCGACGTCTCCTCCTTCTTGATCCAGCAAGGGGGAAGGAGAGGTTGATGGAGATCCAGCAGCACGACGGCGTGGTGGTGGAAGTAGCGGGGATCCCGGCAGGGCTTCGCCAAGCGCAAGCGGGAGGGAGAGGTGTTGCAGGGGGAGAGGGAGGCGCCAGGGGCTGTGGTCCTGCTGCCCTCCCTCCCCCCCCCCCACTATTTATAGGGGCCCTGGGGGGGCGCCGCCCCCCTGGAGATCCCATCTGAGGGGGGGCGGCGGCCAAGGGGGGGTGGCTTGCCCCCCAAGCCAAGTGGGGCGCCCCCCACCCCTAGGGTTTCCAACCCTAGGCGCAGGGGAGGCCCAAGGGGGGCGCCCCAGCCCACTAGGGGCTGGTTCTCCTCCCACTTCAGCCCATGGGGCCCTCCGGGACAGGTGGCCCCACCCGATGGACCCCCGGGACCCTTCCGGTGGTCCCGGTACAATACCGATAACCCCCGAAACTTTCCCGGTGGCCGAAACTGGACTTCCTATATATAATTCTTCACCTCCGGACCATTCCGGAACTCCTCGTGACGTCCGGGATCTCATCCGGGACTCCGAACAACTTTCGGGTTTCCGCATACTAATATCTCTACAACCCTAGCGTCACCGAACCTTAAGTGTGTAGACCCTACGGGTTCGGGAGACATGCAGACATGACCGAGACGCCTCTCCGGTCAATAACCAACAGCGGGATCTGGATACCCATGTTGGCTCCTACATGTTCCACGATGATCTCATCGGATGAACCACGATGTCGAGGATTCAATCAATCCCGTATACAATTCCCTTTGTCAATCGGTACGTTACTTGCCCGAGATTCGATCGTCGGTATCCCAATACCTTGTTCAATCTCGTTACCGACAAGTCACTTTACTCGTACCGTAATGCATGATCCCGTGGCTAACTCCTTAGTCACATTGAGCTCATTATGATGATGCATTACCGAGTGGGCCCAGAGATACCTCTCCGTCATACGGAGTGCCAAATCCCAGTCTCGATCCGTGCCAACTCAACAGACACTTTCGGAGATACCCGTAGTGCACCTTTATAGTCACCCAGTTACGTTGTGACGTTTGGTACACCCAAAGCACTCCTACGGTATCCGGGAGTTGCACGATCTCATGGTCTAAGGAAATGATACTTGACATTGGAAAAGCTCTAGCAAACGAACTACACGATCTTTTGTGCTATGCTTAGGATTGGGTCTTGTCCATCACATCATTCTCCTAATGATGTGATCCCGTTATCAATGACATCCAATGTCCATAGTCAGGAAACCATGACTATCTGTTGATCAACGAGCTAGTCAACTAGAGGCTTACTAGGGACACGTTGTGGTCTATGTATTCACACATGTATTACGATTTCCGGATAACACAATTATAGCATGAATAATAGACAATTATCATGAACAAGGAAATATAATAATAACCATTTATTATTGCCTCTAGGGCATATTTCCAACATATATAGCCTCCACACAAAATCTAACCATTACACACAATTCACCAAACTCAGTGAGACCGAATCATAAAACTCGGTCAGACCGATTCAGTTCAGAATGTGAACGTTAGGCTTTTCGGTGGGACCGACATGTCAACTCGGTGGGACCGATTTCATTAGGGTTAGGGCATAACGTAATCTCAGTGAGACCGATTACACAAACTCGGTGAGACCGACTTTGGTAATAAGCTAACCAGAGAGTTGGTCAAGCAAACTCGGTGGGACCGATTCACTCATTTCGGTGAGATCGAAATGTTACGAAGGGGAAGCAGAGAGTTTGCATTGCGAACTCGTTGGGACCGATCGCTCATCTCGGTTAGACTGAAACGTTATGAAGGGAAACAGAGAGTTTGCAATCCCATCTCCGTGAGACCGAGATCCCTATCGGTGAGACCGAAGTGACTAGGGTTTCTGGCAGTGGCTATGTCAAATGGACTCGGTGGCGCCGGATAGATCAAATCGGTGGGGCCGAGTTTGACTTTTGGTTTGGGACATATGTGGATATGAGAAAGTGGTTGAGGGTTTTTGGAGCATATCACTAAGCATTTTGAGCAAGCAAGCCATTAAGCAACACCTCATCCCCTTTTAATGGTATTGGCTTTTCCTATGGACTCAATGTGATCTTGGATCACTAAAATGAAAATGTAGAGTCTTGAGCTTGAGCCAATATGTGTCCTTAGCATTTTGAGGGGTCCACATTCCTAATCCATGCCATGCCAATCATTGAACTTTTTGAAATGATCATCTTGAAATAGCATTAGTTCAATGAGCTATATGTTGTTAGTAATTACCAAAACCACCCAGGGATAGTTGCACTTTCAATCTCCCCCTTTTGGTAATTGATGACAACATATAGATCAAAGCTTCGACAAATGATAATAAGATTTAAAATACATCGTCGCTTTGAGAAGTATGTGATAAGCAAGAGCTCCCTCTAAATTTGTGCATTATTTAATATTTGCTTTTGAATGCAAATGCACAATCGATTAGGATCATGGGTTACTCTTCCATGTCACATACATCTTGGTGAAGCGCTCAAAATGATAGGAATCAAAACATGCACTCATCACCAAGCAAAGTGAATGATCATATATGGGATATAAGAGATAATATCATCCAAGCAAACATTAAAGTAAGATATGATCAAACACATGATCATATAAGTATCTCACACACAGACATAAAGTATCAAGCACACACAAAAGTATCAACCAAATTGCAAGAGAGACAAAGAAAGCAACACTCTCTCTCGAAGCCTATGATCTATACATTTCTCCCCCTTTGGCAACAAGTTACCAAAAAGTTTGAAAATGCATAGTGTTATGCGTCTCTCAGGCTTGGTCTTCGGGAGGTGGTGTAGAGAGAACTCCAAGGACGAAGGCATCAGTTGATGTAGTTGGAGCTGGTGGAGTGGCTGCTGGAGGTGGCACTGAAGCTGTTGCTGCTGGTGCAGATGAAGTAGCTCTTGTATCTGGCACTAGCACTCAGCTGACCTCTGGCCTCTAGGCACTCGCTAAAAAGCATCTGTAGTACCCTGTCCTCTCTTCTCCTCTTATTCCTCCTGGAGCTGCTAAACTGTAGTCTATATCTCAGTGACTTTCAGATCAAGATCATAGAACTTTGTTTCTATAATCCTCTCCAAGCTCTCCTGATTATGAGTCAGGGTGGCCAAGCCCTTCTCAATACTCAAAGTTGCTTGAATCAGATAAGCTAGTTGATCTTGTTTGCTCTTCAAGAATACTTCAGATGCCTCCTCAACACTTGGCATCCTTGCAGCTTTTTCTGCCTTTGCCTTTGCTCTCTTCTCTTGTGCTTGCACTGATGAAGGGTCATCCTCATTCATCACAACTGTGTTATCTTTAAATTCTGGGTGCAAAGGTAAATGCTCCTTGTCCAACAAGTAAGTGCCTATGCCCATCTTGGAGTTGATGAGCACCTGAATGTGTGGAGCATACCCACAAGATCTCTTCTGATCAGCAGCTGTCCTTTTGATTGTCTCTACAATCAGACTCATGACCTTGAATTTTTGTGGCACGTCAAATATCTGCAGCAAGTTGATTGAATGTCCTCTAATCATCTTGTGATCACCAGATTTGGGTAACAGAGTATGCCTTAAGATGGTGTTGATAGTAGGCAGACGAGACAACAAATAATGTACAGATCCAAACTTGTGTCTCTCCAAAGCTTTGTCCGGGATCTCTTTGTACATATTTGCCATTGAGTTGTGGTCTTTCTTCTTCTTGGCATACACATCCAAATCATCCTCATGTTCTTCTGGGGCATTGATCAACTTGGCCCACTCATCAAAAGTTGACTGGTACCTTGTACCTTCAGACATCCAAACAATTCTACCATCTGGATAGAAATGAGCAGTGGAGTAGAATTGCATGATGAGTTCATCGTTCCACTTTGTCGATTTCTGTCCCACAAACTTATCAACTTCACAAGCCTTGAAGCTCTCATGTACACTTGGGAAGTGATCTTCATTCTCATCAATGTATTCCCAATCAACCCACTTCATATCACAGACTATAGGTTTCTTGTCAAGCAGGATTGTCTCATAGAAATCTTGTGGTTCTCTAGTGTGAAACCTGTAGTCCACTGCAGTTCTTCTTCTCACAACATAAGGATCATTCTGCCTCCAAAGTCTCATACCAGCATCCTTTCTGAGTTTCATGTCCTCTGCCACTGGATGAGTGTCATTGTGGTCTAGAATCTTTGGTTTGAGTTTTCTCAGCACTTGGGCTTCCTCTTCTTCTTCTTCAGCTTCATCATCACTTCTTCTCATAGAAGGATGTCCAAGAACTTTGGCAGAAGTTGTTCTGGCCTTCTTCCTCTTCTTCCCATCTCCAACCGCCTCACCATCATCAGATTCTATTGTGAATTTCATGGTTTCTCCTGTTGGAACTTTCCTTGGCTTTGACATTGGCACTCTCTTTGCAGGTGCCTTTTTGTTCATTCCTGGTTTAGTTGATGCAGCTGCAGCATACTCTTTCTTCAGCACTTTCTTCTTGGAGCTCACTTCCTCCTTAGTAGCCACATAGTCCTCATCCTCAGAATCTGAGGTTCTATTCTTTCTTGTTCTAGTGGCTGCCTTGGGCAAATTGCTGGGAGTGTTCCTGCTGCCCTCACCATAGCTGCTTGAGGGACTTGTGCCCTCACTCATTTGCACTTGCTCTTCTGATCTGTTCTGGCTATCACTCTGGTCAGACATTCTGGCAAGCAAACCGACAGCAAACCCTGTGAATAGATATAGATGAGGTAGAATGGATGAGCATCACAAAGTGTAGAGTTTTTGCAACACAAATGAGTCAAAAACTTAGTTTTAGTCCTCCATAGAAATCATTTCGGAGCTACCGATTTGTTAAACTTGGTGATACCGAAGCAACTTTTGGAGTCTAAACTAGTGAACTCGGTCAGACCGAGAAATAGTTTGGTGGCTCCGAGATCGCTAGGGTTTCACTGAGAGTTGAACTCGGTCGCACCGATTTGCAATTTTCGGTCAGACCGAAAAGCGCATGTGCAATGGCCTAAGCCAAATCAGTGAGACCGATTTCTACAACTCGGTCGGTCCGAGATTGTTGGGAATCGTAGCATAATTCTAAAATTTTCCTACGTTCACCAAGATGCATCTATGGAGTATACTAGCAACGAGGGGAAAGGGGTGCATCTACATACCCTTGTAGATCGCGAGCGGAAGCGTTCCAATGAACGTGGATGACGGAGTCGTACTCGCCGTGATTCAAATCACCGATGACCGAGTGTCGAACGGACGGCACCTCCGCGTTCAACACACGTACGGTGCAGCGACGTCTCCTCCTTCTTGATCCAGCAAGGGGAAGGAGAGGTTGATGGAGATCCGACAGCGCGACGGCGTGGTGGTGGATGTAGCGGGTCTCGGCAGGGCTTCGCCGAGCTTCTGCGAGAGGGAGAGGTGTAGCAGGGGAGGAGGGAGGCGCCCAAGGCTGTAATGTTGCTGCCCTCCCCCCCTTTATATAGGCCCCCTGGGAGGGGGGGCGCCGGCCAAAATCCATCTGGAGGGGGGCGGCGGCCAAGGGGGGTGGCTTGCCCCCCAAGGCAAGTGGGGCGCCCCCCCACCCTAGGGTTTCCAACCCTAGGCACAGGGGGGAGGCCCATGGGGGGCGCCCAGCCCACTAGGGGCTGGTTCCCTTCCCACTTCAGCCCACGGGGCCCTCCGGGATAGGTGGCCCCACCCGGTGGACCCCCGGGACCCTTCCGGTGGTCCCGGTACAATACCGGTAACCCCCGAAACTTTCCCGGTGGCCGAAACTTGACTTCCTATATATAATTCTTCACCTCCGGACCATTCCGGAACTCCTCGTGACGTCCGGGATCTCATCCGGGACTCCGAACAACTTTCGGGTTTCCGCATACACATATCTCTACAACCCTAGCGTCACCGAACCTTAAGTGTGTAGACCCTACGGGTTCGGGAGACATGCAGACATGACCGAGACGCCTCTCCGGTCAATAACCAACAGTGGGATCTGGATACCCATGTTGGCTCCCACATGTTCCACGATGATCTCATCGGATGAACCACGATGTCGAGGATTCAATCAATCCCGCATGCAATTCCCTTTGTCAATCGGTATGTTACTTGCCCGAGATTCGATCGTCGGTATCCCAATGCCTTGTTCAATCTCGTTACCGGCAAGTCTCTTTACTCGTACCACAATGCATGATCCCGTGACTAATGCCTTAGTCACATAGAGCTCATTATGATGATGCATTACCGAGTGGGCCCAGAGATACCTCTCCGTCACACGGAGTGACAAATCCCAGTCTCGATCCATGCCAACCCAACAGACACTTTCGGAGATACCCGTAGTGCACCTTTATAGTCACCCAGTTACGTTGTGACGTTTGGCATACCCAAAGCACTCCTACGGTATCCGGGAGTTGCACGATCTCATGGTCTAAGGAAAAGATACTTGACATTGGAAAAGCTCTAGCAAACGAAACTACACGATCTTTTATGCTATGCTTAGGATTGGGTCTTGTCCATCACATCATTCTCCTAATGATGTGATCCCGTTATCAATGACATCCAATGTCCATAGTCAGGAAACCATGACTATCTGTTGATCAACGAGCTAGTCAACTAGAGGCTTACTAGAGACACGTTGTGGTCTATGTATTCACACGTGTATTACGATTTCCGGATAATACAGTTATAGCATGAATAATAGACAATTACCATGAACAAAGAAATATAATAATAACCATTTATTATTGCCTCTAGGGCATATTTCCAACAGTCTCCCACTTGCACTAGAGTCAATAATCTAGTTACATTGTGATGAATCGAACACCCATTGCGTCCTGGTGTTGATCATGTTTTGCTCTAGGGAGAGGTTTAGTCAACGGATCTGCTACATTCAGGTCCGTATGTACTTTACAAATATCTATGTCTCCATTTTGAACACTTTCACGAATGGAGTTGAAGCGACGCTTGATATGCCTGGTCTTCCTGTGAAACCTGGGCTCCTTCGCAAGAGCAATAGCTCAAGTGTTGTCACAGAAGAGAGTCATCGGGCCCGACGCATTGGGAATCACCCCTAGGTCGGTAATGAACTCCTTCATCCAGATTGCTTCCTGCGCTGCCTCCGAGGCTGCCATGTACTCCGCTTCACATGTAGATCCCGCCACGACGCTTTGCTTGCAACTGCACCAGCTTACTGCTCCTCCATTCAAAATATACACGTATCCGGTTTGTGACTTCGAGTCATCCAGATCTGTGTTGAAGCTAGCGTCGACGTAACCCTTTACGACGAGCTCTTCATCACCTCCATAAACGAGAAACATATCCTTAGTCCTCTTCAGGTACTTCAGGATATTCTTGACCGTTGTCCAGTGTTCCATGCCGGGATTACTTTGGTACCTTCCTACCAAACTTACGGCAAGGTTTACATCAGGTCTGGTACACAGCATGGCATACATAATAGACCCTATGGCCGAGGCATAGAGGATGACACTCATCTTTTCTCTATCTTCTGCCGTGGTCGGGCATTGAGCCGTGCTCAATTGCACACCTTGCAATACAGGCAAGAACCCCTTCTTGGACTGATCCATATTGAACTTCTTCAATATCTTGTCAAGGTATGTACTCTGTGAAAGACCAATGAGGCGTCTTGATCTATCTCTATAGATCTTGATGCCTATATATAAGTAGCTTCTCCAAGGTCCTTCATTGAAAAACACTTATTCAAATAGGCCTTTATACTTTCCAAGAATTCTATATCATTTCCCATCAATAATATGTCATCCACATATAATAAGAGAAATGCTACAGAGCTCCCACTCACTTTCTTGTAAACACAGGCTTCTCCATAAGTCTGTGTAAAAACCCAAACGCTTTAATCATCTCATCAAAGCGAATGTTCCAACTCCGAGATGCTTGCACCAGCCCATAGATTGAGCGCTGGAGCTTGCATACTTTGTTAGCACTCTTAGGATCGACAAAACCTTCCGGCTGCATCATATACAACTCTTCCTTAAGGAAGCCATTAAGGAATGCCGTTTTGACGTCCATCTGCCATATCTCATAATCATAGTATGCGGCAATTGCTAACATGATTCGGACGGACTTCAGCTTTGCTACGGGTGAGAAAGTCTCATCGTAGTCAACCCCTTGAACTTGTCGATAACCCTTAGCGACAAGTCGAGCCTTATAGATGGTCACATTACCATCCGCGTCTGTCTTCCTCTTAAAGATCCATTTGTTTTCTATGGCTCGCCGATCATCGGGCAAGTCAGTCAAAGTCCATACTTCGTTTTCATACATGGATCCTATCTCGGATTTCATGGCCTCTAGCCATTTGTCGGAATCCGGGCCCGCCATCGCTTCTTCATACTTCGAAGGTTCACCGTTGTCTAACAACATGATTTCCAGGACAGGGTTGCCGTACCACTCTGGTGCGGAACGTGTCCTTGTGGACCTACGAAGTTCAGTAGTAACTTGATCCGAAGCTTCATGATCATCATCATTAACTTCCTCCCCAGTCGGTGTATGCACCACAGGAACATTTTCCCGCGCTGCGCTACTTCCCGGTTCGGAAGGGGTGACTATCACCTCATCAAGTTCCACTTTCCTCCCACTCAATTCTTTCGAGAGAAACTCCTTCTCCAGAAAGGACCCGTTCTTGGCAACGAAGATCTTGCCTTCGGATCTGAGGTAGAAGGTATACTCAATAGTTTCCTTAGGGTATCCTATGAAGACGCATTTTTCCGACTTGGGTTCGAGCTTTTCAGGTTGAAGTTTCTTGACATAAGCATCGCATCCCCAAACTTTTAGAAACGACAACTTAGGTTTCTTCCCAAACCATAATTCATACGGTGTCGTCTCAACGGATTTCGACGGAGCCCTATTTAAAGTGAATGCGGCAGTCTCTAAAGCATAGCCCCAAAATGAGAGCGGTAAATCGGTAAGAGACATCATAGATCGCACCATATCCAATAGAGTGCGATTACGACGTTCGGACACACCGTTTCGCTGAGGTGTTCCAGGCGGCGTGAGTTGTGAAACGATTCCACATTTCCTTAAGTGCGCACCAAATTCATGACTTAAATAATCTCCACCACGATCTGATCGTAAGAATTTTATTTTCCTGTCACGTTGATTCTCAACCTCACTCTGAAATTCCTTGAACTTTTCAAAGGTTTCAGACTTGTGTTTCATTAGGTAGACATACCCATATCTACTTAAGTCATCAGTGAGAGTGAGAACATAACGATATCCTCCGCGAGCCTCAACACTCATTGGACCGCACACATCGGTATGTATGATTTCCAATAAGTTGGTTGCTCGCTCCATTGTTCCGGAGAACAGAGTCTTGGTCATCTTACCCATGAGGCATGGTTCGCACGTGTCAAATGATTCGTAATCAAGAGACTCCAAAAGTCCATCTGCATGGAGCTTCTTCATGCGCTTGACACCAATGTGACCAAGGCGGCAGTGCCACAAGTATGTGGGACTATCGTTATCAACTTTACATCTTTTGGTATTCACACTATAAACATGTGTAACATCACGTTTGAGATTCATCAAGAATAAACCATTAACCAGCGGGGCATGACCATAAAACATATCTCTCATATAAATAGAACAACCATTATTCTCGGATTTAAATGAGTAGCCATCTCGAATTAAACGAGATCCAGATACAATGTTCATGCTCAAAGCTGGCACTAAATAACAATTATTGAGGTTTAAAACTAATCCCGTAGGTTGATGCAGAGGTAGCGTGCCGACGGCGATCACATCGACCTTGGAACCATTCCCGACGCGCATCGTCACCTCGTCCTTCGCCAGTCTCCGTTTATTCCGTAGTTCCTGTTTTGAGTTACAAATATGAGCAACCGCACCGGTATCAAATACCCAGGAGCTACTACGAGTACTGGTAAGGTACACATCAATTACATGTATATCACATATACCTTTGGTGTTGCCGGCCTTCTTATCCGCTAAGTATTTGGGGCAGTTCCGCTTCCAGTGACCACTTCCCTTGCAATAAAAGCACTCTGTCTCAGGCTTGGGTCCATTCTTCGACTTCTTCCCAGTAACTGGCTTACCAGGCGCGGCAACTCCCTTGCCGTCCTTCTTGAAGTTCTTCTTACCCTTGCCCTTCTTGAACTTAGTGGTTTTATTCACCATCAACACTTGATGTTCTTTTCTGATCTCCACCTCCGCTGATTTCAGCATTGAATATACCTCGGGAATGGTCTTTTCCATCCCCTGCATATTGAAGTTCATCACAAAGCTCTTGAAGCTTGGTGGAAGCGACTGAAGGATTCTGTCAATGACCGCGTCATCCGGGAGATTAACTCCCAGCTGAGTCAAGCGGTTGTGCAACCTAGACATTCTGAGTATGTGCTCACTAACAGAACTGTTCTCCTCCATTTTACAGCTAAAGAACTTGTCGGAGACTTCATATCTCTCGACCCGGGCATGAGCTTGGAAAACCATTTTCAGCTCCTCGAACATCTCATATGCTCCATGTTTCTCAAAACGCTTTTGGAGACCCGGTTCTAAGCTGTAAAGCATGCCGCACTGAACGAGGGAGTAATCATCAGCACGCTGCTGCCAAGCGTTCATAACGTCTTGGTTCTCTGGGATTGGTGCTTCACCTAGCGGTGCTTCTAAGACATAATCTTTCTTGGCTACTATGAGGATGATCCTCAGGTTCCGGACCCAGTCCGTATAGTTGCTGCCATCATCTTTCAGCTTGGTTTTCTCTAGGAACGCGTTGAAATTGAGGACAACGTTGGCCATTTGATCTACAAGACATAGTGTAAAGATTTTAGACTAAGTTCATGATAATTAAGTTCATATAATCAAATTATTTAATGAACTCCCACTCAGATAGACATCCCTCTAGTCGTCTAAGTGAAACATGATCCGAGTTAACTAGGCCATGTCCGATCATCACGTGAGACGGACTAGTCAAGATCGGTGAACATCTCCATGTTGATCGTATCTTCTATACGACTCATGCTCGACCTTTCGGTCCTCCGTGTTCTGAGGCCATGTCTGTACATGCTAGGCTCGTCAAGTCAACCTAAGTGTATTGCGTGTGTTCTGAGGCCATGTCTGTACATGCTAGGCTCGTCAACACCCGTTGTATGCGAACGTTAGAATCTATCACACCCGATCATCACGTGGTGCTTCGAAACAACGAACCTTCGCAACGGTGCACAGTTAGGGGGAACACTTTTCTTGAAATTATCATAAGGGATCATCTTACTTACTACCGTCGTTCTAAGCAAATAAGATGCAAAACATGATAAACATCACATGCAATCAAATAGTGACATGATATGGCCAATATCATTATGCTCCTTTGATCTCCATCTTCGGGGCACCATGATCATCTTCGTCACCGGCATGACACCATGATCTCCATCATCATGATCTCCATCATTGTGTCTTCATGAAGTCGTCACGCCAACGATTACTTCTACTTCTATGGCTAACGCATTTAGCAACAAAGTAAAGTAATTTACATGGCGTTATTCAATGACACGCAGGTCATACAAAATAATAAAGACAACTCCTATGGCTCCTGCCGGTTGTCATACTCATCGACATGCAAGTCGTGATTCCTATTACAAGAATATGATCAATCTCATACATCACATATATCATTCATCACATCTTCTGGCCATATCACATCACATAGCACTTGCTGCAAAAACAAGTTAGACGTCCTCTAATTGTTGTTGCAAGTTTTTTACGTGGTTTGTAGGTTTCTAGCAAGAACGTTTCTTACCTACGTATGACCACAACGTGATTTGCCAATTTCTATTTACCCTTCATAAGGACCCTTTTCATCGAATCCGTTCCGACTAAAGTAGGAGAGACAGACACCCGCTAGCCACCTTATGCAACTAGTGCATGTCAGTCGGTGGAACCTGTCTCACGTAAGCGTACGTGTACGGTCGGTCCGGGCCGCTTCATCCTACAATACCGCCGAAACAAGATACGACTAGTAGCGGCAAGAAGAATTGGCAACATCAACGCCCACAACTTCTTTGTGTTCTACTCGTGCATAGTAACTACGCATAAACCTGGCTCTGATACCACTGTTGGGAATCGTAGCATAATTTTAAAATTTTCCTACGTTCACCAAGATGCATCTATGGAGTATACTAGCAACGAGGGGAAACGGGTGCATCTACATACCCTTGTAGATCGCGAGCGGAAGCGTTCCAATGAACGTGGATGACAGAGTCGTACTCGCCGTGATTCAAATCACCGATGACCGAGTGCCGAACGGACGGCACCTCCGCGTTCAACACACGTACGGTGCAGCGACGTCTCCTCCTTCTTGATCCAGCAAGGGGAAGGAGAGGTTGATGGAGATCCAGCAGCACGACGGCGTGGTGGTGGATGTAGCGGGTCTCAGCAGGGCTTCGCCGAGCTTCTGCGAGAGGGAGAGGTGTAGCAGGGGAGGATGGAGGCGCCCAAGGCTGTAATGTTGCTGCCCTCCCTCCCCCCCTTTATATAGGCCCCCTGGGAGGGGGGGCCACCGGCCAAGATCCATCTGGAGGGGGGGCAGCGGCCAAGGGGGGTGGCTTGCCCCCCAAGGCAAGTGGGGCGCCCCCCCACCCTAGGGTTTCCAACCCTAGGCGCAAGGGGGAGGCCCATGGGGGGCACCCAGCCCACTAGGGGCTGGTTCCCTTCCCACTTCAGCCCACGGGGCCCTCCGGGATAGGTGGCCCCACCCGGTGGACCCCCGGGACCCTTCCGGTGTTCCCGGTACAATACCGGTAACCCCCGAAACTTTCCCGGTGGCCGAAACTTGACTTCCTATATATAATTCTTCACCTCCGGACCATTCCGGAACTCCTCGTGATGTCCGGGATCTCATCCGGGACTCCGAACAACTTTCGGGTTTCCGCATACACATATCTCTACAACCCTAGCGTCACCGAACCTTAAGTGTGTAGACCCTACAGGTTCGGGAGACATGCAGACATGACCGAGACGCCTCTCCGGTCAATAACCAACAGCGGGATCTGGATACCCATGTTGGCTCCCACATGTTCCACGATGATCTCATCGGATGAACCACCATGTCGAGGATTCAATCAATCCCGCATGCAATTCCCTTTGTCAATCGGTATGTTACTTGCCCGAGATTCGATCGTCGGTATCCCAATACCTTGTTCAATCTTGTTACCGGCAAGTCTCTTTACTCGTACCGCAATGCATGATCCCGTGACTAACGCCTTAGTCACATAGAGCTCATTATGATGATGCATTACCGAGTGGGCCCAGAGATACCTCTCCGTCACACGGAGTGACAAATCCCAGTCTCGATCCATGCCAACCCAACAGACACTTTCGGAGATACCCATAGTGCACCTTTATAGTCACCCAGTTACGTTGTGATGTTTGGCATACCCAAAGCACTCCTACGGTATCCGGGAGTTGCACGGTCTCATGGTCTAAGGAAAAGATACTTGACATTGGAAAAGCTCTAGCAAACAAAACTACACGATCTTTTATGCTATGCTTAGGATTGGGTCTTGTCCATCACATCATTCTCCTAATGATGTGATCCCGTTATCAATGACATCCAATGTCCATAGTCAGGAAACCATGACTATCTGTTGATCAACGAGCTAGTCAACTAGAGGCTTACTAGGGACACGTTGTGGTCTATGTATTCACACGTGTATTACGATTTCCGGATAATACAATTATAGCATGAATAATAGACAATTACCATGAACAAAGAAATATAATAATAACCATTTATTATTGCCTCTAGGGCATATTTCCAACAGAGATGAGTTCGGATGAAACCTAACCCTAAATTTTCGAATCAAACCTAACCTAAAGGATGTTTTCTCTTGATAGATTGATTTCACACTTGGTGAAGATCATGGCAAAGCAATGTGCTACGAACCAGAGTAAGGAAATAGCACAAATGATCGAACTCATACCCTAGCTCGGTGGTGAGTTCGCTACGGCGACAACGGCGGGGCAGAATCCCGTTGACGGCGACGGATACCAGCGGCAGGAGGTCGCTGGCGACGAGGAGACGATCCGGAGACCCGAGGCGGCAGAGCAGGACACGCGCGGGCTGAGGAGTTTTAAAGAAAATTTCCAAAATGTCACCTGTGGGTATATATCCCGACCCTGTCGGTGTGACCGAGTGGAACAACTCGGTGGCACCGAGATGCAGAATCGCAAGCGGTTACTGCAACTCGGTGTGACCGAAGAGTTCAAATCGGTTGCACCGAGATTGAAACCCTAGATCAACTCAGTAAACTCAGTGTGACCGAAGTGGATGAATCGGTCATACCGAAATGCACAGAGAGGTTTTGGAAGTTTAAGTCTATTACAAATCGAGGACTCCGAGTGCTCCTCACACAAAGTGGTTCGAATCTGACTTGATCAAACTTTGTGATGTAGCATGAATAGAGTTTGAGACGAGAAAAGCATAGATAGCTAGAGGAAGTTCTTAGGCATTCTTGTCCATCCACTTGGCAAAAGAGAAAAAGCCAAACAATCAAAACAACAAGTGGATGTTCTCGAATGAGTAAAATATGCAGTCAACATGCTCACACAATAAAATGGCAAATGAAATATGTGACAAAGCATGCACACACACTCTAGCATCTATCAAGCAATTGGCGATGACTAGGTCATCTATATATGAGTATATTGACTTAGAGTCAAATGAGAACATTTGATCATAGGTCATACTCATCGTTTAAGCACAAGTGGGGTTACCACTTTTACATAAAGCATTGTTGTGTTCACATCATTATAGTTGCTTTAGCTCAATTGATTAGAGTAAAGCTCCCCCTAGATGTGATATCCCCCCCTAAGAGGGATGAACAAACCTTGGGTTTTGTCGATGATGACTTCATGTAGATGTTGAAGATGTGGATGCTCAACGTTGTTGTAGATCATTTGGAGCAATCCATTGGAGTGAGTTGCACTTTCAATACCTACACGGGTTAGTCCCACAAGGAACAAACAAGGATATCCATAGACATAGAGCGATGTACACATAGATGATGTCCATGAAAGCATTAGGTTACCTTGTCCCTTGTCTTACCAACAAGAGGGTTTGTGACTCCTTGAACTAGTGCAAGATGTGGAAGTTGTTTGCACTTGTCGTTGCCAAAATGATATGAGTGAAGTATGTTGGCGGAGTCACCCTCAAGAACTCTCTAGTTCTTCTTTTTCGGGATCCACATCATCTTGATGGGAATCCTTGGAGTTGTAGTCGTATTTGACGTAGTCTTGGGAACCCACTTGACCAAGGCCTTAGGAGCTTCTTCAAATGCATCAATCTCCTCTTGAAGCTTGTCCTTGCCTTTTTGCTTGTGGTCTTCTGGTGGAAGATCATCTTTAGCTTGTGTCCCTTGGAAAGAAGTAGGATCATACTTCTCTTGTTGAGGAACAAACTTCATCTTGGGGTATTTGTTGGGGAACATAGTAATTTCAAAAAAAATCCTATGCACACGCAAGATCATGGTGATGCATAGCAACGAGAGGGGAGAGTGTTGTCCACGTACCCTCGTAGACTGTAAGCGGAAGCGTTATGGTATATTCGTACGTCTCCACGATCAACCGATCCTAGTACCGAAAGTACGACACCTCCGCGATCTACACACGTTCGGCTCGGTGACGTCCCACGAACTCACGATCCAGCAGAGTGTCGAGGGAGAGCTTCGTCAGCACGACGACGTGATGACGGTGATGATGAAGCTACCGGCGTAGGGCTTCGCCTAAGCACTGCAACGATATGACCGAGGTGAATTATGGTGGAGGGGTCACCGCACACGGCTAAGAGATCAATGATCAACTTGTGTGTTCTAGGGTGCCCCCCTGCCCCCGTATATAAAGGAGCAAGGGGGAGGCCGGCCGGCCCTTGGGGCGCGCCAAGGAGGGGGAGGAGTCCTCCTCCTAGTAGGAGTAGGACTCCCCCTTTCCTAGTCCAACTAGGAGGAGGAAGGGGGAAGGAAAGAGAGGGAGAGAGAGGGAGGGGAAGAGGGGCGCCGCCCCCTCTCCTTGTCCAATTCGGACTCCTCAAGGGGGGGGTGCGGCCAGCCCATGGCCCCCTCCTCTCTCTCTCACAAGGCCCATGTTGGCCCATTAGTTCCCCCGGGGGTTCCGATAACCCCCCGGCACTCTGATAATTATCCGGTGACCCCCGGAACTCATTCGGTGTCCGAATATAGTCATCCAATATATCAACCTTTATGTCTCGACCATTTTGAGACTCCTCGTCATGTCCGTGATCACATCCGGGACTCCGAACTATCTTTGGTACATCAAAACACATAAACTCATAATACCGATCGTCACCGATCGTTAAGCATGCGGACCCTACGGGTTCGAGAACTATGTAGACATGACCGAGACACGTCTCCGGTCAATAACCAATAGCGGAACCTGGATGTTCATATTGGCTCCTACATATTCTACGAAGATCTTTATCGGTCAAACCGCATAACAACATGCGTTGTTCCCTTTGTCATCGGTATGTTATTTGCCCGAGATTCGATCGTCGGTATCTCAATATCTGGTTCAATCTTGTTACCGGCAAGTCTCTTTACTCGTTCCGTAATGCCCGCAACTAACTCATTAGTCACATTGCTTGCAAGGCTTAGAATGATGTGCATTACCGAGAGGGCCCAGAGATACCTCTCCGACAATCAGAGTGACAAATCCTAATCTCAATCTATGCCAACTCAACAAGTACCATCGGAGACACCTGTAGAGCACCTTTATAATCACCCAGTTACGTTGTGACGTTTGGTAGCACACAAAGTGTTCCTCCGGTATTCGGGAGTTGCATAATCTTATAGTCATAGGAACATGTATAAGTCATGAAGAAAGCAATAGCAATATACTAAACGATCAAGTGCTAAGATAACGGAATGGGTCAAGTCAATCACATCATTCTCTAATGATGTGATCCCGTTAATCAAGTGACAACTCATGTCTATGGCTAGGAAACTTAACCATCTTTGATTCCATGAGCTAGTCAAGTAGAGGCATACTAGTGACACTCTGTTTGTCTATGTATTCACACATGTACTAAGTTTCCGGTTAATACAATTCTAGCATGAATAATAAACATTTATCATGATATAAGGAAATATAAATAACAACTTTATTATTTCCTCTAGGGCATATTTCCTTCAGTCTCCCACTTGCACTAGAGTCAATAATCTAGATTACACAGTAATGATTCTTACACCCATGGAGTCTTGGTGCTGATCATGTTTTGCTCGTGAGAGAGGCTTAGTCAATGGGTCTGCAACATTCAGATCCGTATGTATCTTGCAAATCTCTATGTCTCCCTCCTTGACTTGATCGCGGATGGAATTGAAGCGTCTCTTGATGCGCTTGGTTCTCTTGTGAAATCTGGATTCCTTTGCCAAGGCAATTGCACCAGTATTGTCACAAAAGATTTTCATTGGACCCGATGCACTAGGTCTGACACCTAGATAGGATATGAACTCCTTCATCCAGATTCCTTCATTTGCTGCTTCCAAAGCAGCTATGTACTCCACTTCACACGTAGATCCTGCCACGACGCTTTGCTTAGAACTGCACTAACTGACGGCTCCATCGTTCAATATAAACACGTATCCGGTTTGTGACTTAGAGTCATCCGGATCAGTGTCAAAGCTTGCATCGACGTAACCATTTACGACGAGCTCTTTGTCACCTCCATAAACGAGAAACATATCCTTAGTCCTTTTCAGGTATTTCAGGATGTTCTTGACCGTTGTCCAGTGATCCACTCCTGGATTACTTTGGTACCTCCCTGCTAAACTAATAGCAAGGCACACATCAGGTCTGGTACACAGCATTGCATACATGATAGAGCCTATGGCTGAAGCATAGGGAACACCTTTCATCTTCTCTCTATCTTTTGCAGTGGTCGGGCATTGAGTCTGACTCAACTTCACACCTTGTAACACAGGCAAGAACCCTTTCTTTGCTTGATCCATTTTGAACTTCTTCAAAACTTTGTCAAGGTATGTGCTTTGTGAAAGTCCAATTAAGCGTCTTGATCTATCTCTATAGATCTTGATGCCCAATATATAAGCAGCTTCACCGAGGTCTTTCATTTAAAAACTCTTTTTCAAGTATCCTTTTATGCTATCCAGAAATTCTATATCATTTCCAATCAGTAATATGTCATCCACATATAAAATTAGAAATGCTACAGAGCTCCCACTCACTTTCTTGTAAATACAGGCTTCTCCAAAAGTCTGTATAAAACCATATGCTTTGATCACACTATCAAAATGTTTATTCCAACTCCGAGATGCTTGCACTAGTCCATAAATGGATCGCTGGAGCTTGCACACTTTGTTAGCGTCCTTTGGATCCATAAAACCTTCAGGTTGCATCATATACAACTCTTCTTCCAGAAAGCCATTCAGAAATGCAGTCTTTACATCCATTTGCCAAATTTCATAATCATAAAATGCAGCAATTGCTAACATGATTCGGACGGACTTAAGCATCGCTACGGGTGAGAAGGTCTCATCGTAGTCAACTCCTTGAACTTGTGGAAAACCTTTCGCAACAAGTCGAGCTTTGTAGACAGTAACATTACCGTCAGCGTCAGTCTTCTTCTTGAAGATCCATTTATTCTCGATGGCTTGCCGATCATCGGGCAAGTCAACCAAAGTCCACACTTTGTTCTCATACATGGATCCCATCTCATATTTCATGGCCTCAAGCCATTTCGCGGAATCTGGGCTCATCATCGCTTCCTCATAGTTCGTAGGTTCGTCATGGTCAAGTAACATGACCTCCAGAACAGGATTACCGTACCACTCTGGTGTGGATCTTACTCTGGTTGACCTACGAGGTTCGGTAGTAACTTGATCTGAAGTTACATGATCATCATCATTAGCTTCCTCACTAATTGGTGTAGGAGTCACAGGAACTGATTTCTGTGATGAACTACTTTCCAATAAGGGAGCAAGTATAGTTACCTCATCAAGTTCTACTTTCCTCCCACTCACTTCTTTCGAGAGAAACTCCTTCTCTAGAAAGGATCCATTCTTAGCAACGAATGTCTTGCCTTCGTATCTTTGATAGAAGGTGTACCTAACAGTCTCCTTTGGGTATCCTATGAAGACACATTTCTCCGATTTGGGTTCGAGCTTATTAGGTTGAAGCTTTTTCACATAAGCATCGCAACCCCAAACTTTAAGAAACGACAACTTTGGTTTCTTACCAAACCACAGTTCATAAGGTGTTGTCTCAACGGATTTAGATGGTGCCCTATTTAACGTGAATGCAGCCGTCTCTAAAGCATAACCCCAAAACGATAGCGGTAAATTAGTAAGAGACATCATAGATCGCACCATATCTAGTAAAGTACGATTACGACGTTCGGACACACCAATACGCTATGGTGTTTCGGGTGGCGTGAGTTGCGAAACTATTCCGCATTGTTTCAAATGAAGACCAAACTCGTAACTCAAATATTCTCCTCCACGATCAGATCGTAGAAACTTTATTTTCTTGTTACGATGATTTTCCACTTCACTCTGAAATTCTTTGAACTTTTCAAACGTTTCAGACTGATGTTTCATCAAGTAGGACCTTGACTTGGAACTTCTTTCCTTGCTTCTACTCTTGTAGAACTTGTTGAAATTCTTCACCATTAGGCTCAATTCCTCATTGAAGGTTTGTTTCTCACTTGATGATGTAGGAGTATCACACGAAGCTTTGTAAGCACCAATTGACTTGTTGTGAAGCTCTTCCTTATCCTTGAGTGACATCTCATGAGCAACAATTCTTCCAATGACTTCCGTAGGCTTGAATCTTTGTAATTGGGCATCATTTGGATCAATGTGCACGCGGTATTATATTTTCCATCCAAGGCTCTTAGGATATTCTTGATGATGAATCTATCGGTCATCTCTTCACTTCCTAAGCCGGCAATCTCATTTGTGATGAGAGCAAGCCTAGAGTACATTTCAGCGACACCTTCACCATCCTTCATTTTGAACTTGTCAAGTTGACTTTGAAGCACATCCAATTTGGATTCCTTGACGGAGTCGGTACCTTCGTGCATATCATCAAAGTATCCCAAATTTCTTTTGCATTCTCAAGACGGTTGATTTTGTTGAATTCATCGGGGCACAATCCATTAAAGAGGATATCGCAAGCTTGAGCGTTGTATTGCAGCATCTTCAATTCTTCCACGGTAGCTTCACGGTTCGATTCTCTCCCATCAAAGAATTCACCTTGCAAGCCAATACACACAATAGCACCCAAACGGCGGGGTTATGTCCAAGAATATGCATTTTCATCTTGTGCTTCCAACTAGCAAAATTAGTACCATCAAAGTAAGGACCTCTACGGTGGTAATTTCCCACGCTAGACGCCATACTCTCCTAGGTTGTGAAACCAAGGCTATGATCACCAAGAGCTATGGAAATCAAGGCAAATGGAGACCAAAGCTCTGATACCACTTGTAGGATCGAAAGTATGTCTAGAGGGGGGGTGATTAGACTACTTGACCAAATAAAAATCTAGCCTTTTCCCAATTTTAAGTCTTGGCAGATTTTAGCAACTTAGAACAAGTCAAGCAATCAACCTACACATGCAAGTCTAAGAGTATAGCAGCGGAATGTAGAACATTGCACATGAAGGTAAAGGGAGGAGTTTGGAGGGAGCAAACGAAATGTAGACACGAAGATTTTTGGCGTGGTTCCGATAGGTGGTGCTATCGTACATCCACGTTGATGAAGACTTCAACCCACGAAGGGTAACGGTTGCGCGAGTCCACGGAGGGCTCCACCCACGAAGGGTCCACGAAGAAGCAACCTTGTCTATCCCACCATGGCCATCGCCCACGAAGGACTTGCCTCACTAGGGTAGATCTTCACGAAGTAGGTGATCTCCTTGCCCGTACAAACTCCTTGGTTCAACTCCACAATCTTGACGGAGGCTCCCAAGTGACACCTAATTAACCAATCTAGGAGACACCACTCTCTAAAAGGTAATAGATGGTGTGTTGATGATGAACTCCTTGCTCTTGTGCGTCAAATGATAGTCTCCCCAACACTCAACTCTCTCTCACACAGATTTGGATTTGGTGGAAAGATGATTTGAGTGGAAAGCAACTTGGGGAAGGCTAGAGATCAAGATTTATGTGGTTGGAATGGAATATCTTGATCTCAACACATGAGTAGGTGGTTCTCTCTCAGAAAATGTATGCTGGAAGTGTAGGCATGTTCTGATGGCTCTCCTCGTGAATGAAGAGTGGGTGGAGGGGTATATATAGCCTCCACACAAAATATAACTCAATTCACCAAACTCGGTGAGACCAAATCATAAAACTCGGTCAGACCGATTCAGTTCAAAATGTGAACGTTAGGCTTTTCGGTGGGACCGACATGTCAACTCGGTGGGACCGATTTCATTAGGGTTAGGGCATAACGTAATCTCGGTGAGACCGATTACACAAACTCGGTGAGACCGACTTTGGTAATAAGCTAACCAGAGAGTTGGTTAGGCAAACTCGGTGGGACCGATTCGCTCATTTCGGTGAGACCGAAATGTTACGAAGGGGAAACAGAGAGTTTGCATTGCGAACTCGATGGGACTGATCCCTCATCTCGGTTAGACCGAAACATTACGAAGGGAAACAGAGAGTTTGCAATCCCATCTCGGTGAGACCGAGATCCCTATCAGTGAGACCGAAGTGACTAGGGTTTCTGGCAGTGGCTATGTCAAATGAACTCAGTGGCGCCGGATAGATCAAATTGGTGGGGCCGAGTTTGACTTTTGGTTTGGGACATATGTGGATATGAGAAAGTGGTTGAGGGTTTTTGGAGCATATCACTAAGCATTTTGAGCAAGCAAGCCATTAAGCAACACCTCATCCCCTTTTAATGGTATTGGCTTTTCCTATGGACTCAATGTGATGTTGGATCACTAAAATGAAAATGTAGAGTCTTGAGCTTGAGCCAATATGTGTCCTTAGCATTTTGAGGGGTCCACATTCCTAATCCATGCCATGCCAATCATTGAACTTTCTGAAATGATCATCTTGAAATAGCAATAGTTCAATGAGCTATATGTTGTTAGTAATTACCAAAACCACCTTATACAAATGAACACATATAATTTCATCCATGTTTATGTTTAAGTGTTGCACTACCTTAGTTTTTGGCCAGGTCCATGAATTCTCTGAATAAAAGACCACGTGTGATTTTGACTCACTAGTAGAAAAAGGGCCTAATGTGAAGCACATTAGTCCCGGTTTGTAACTGAACCGGCACTAATGTGCTCATTAGTGCCGCTTCCAACGGCTAGGCGGGAGCCCATCATTAGTACTGGTTCGTGGCGAACCTTTAGTACCGGTTCGTGCCACGAACCGGTACTAAAGACGTGGTGGCAGGCTTGTGTCAGGCTGGGGCCCCACCAGCACCTTTAGTACCGGTTGGTTATACGAACCGGGACTAGAGATGCACCTTTAGTACTAGTTCTTATAGCCAACCGGTACTAAAGGTCATCCTATATAAACCCCTTCGTCGAGCCCGAGTGCTCTGTTCTTCCCCCTTTCCCCTCTCCTCTGTTTTCTTCCTCTTCCTCTCGAGCTCACACTCCATTTTTGCCAAAATTTGTGAAGGTATTAAGGCACCCCATCCATCCAAGTGATCACAAAGGTTAGCAACTTTGTCCTTTCATCTCTCATTGCTAGATTAGCTCTTGCAATGCTCTATAAGTATAGTGATTTGTGGGTTTTATTTTGGGAGGAATTATATGTGGTAGTATTTGATTTATATGCAATTTGAGGTCAAAATAACTCTTAGTTTGCATATGTATGTGTGGTTTACTTAGTGCCTTCCCGTCTCCATCCTAACCACACCGTCGATCGCCCACACCGTCCCGTCGCCGGCACCACCTTGTGGTGAGCCTCTTGTTCTTATATTTTTATATAAAAAATCATGTTTGTGTGATTTAGATATATAGTTACTTGTATAATTATCTTACCCGTACGTTGTTTGTTATACATGGTGCCATGGTTTTGATATCCGTCCCCGCCAGCCCTCGTCCCGGTTATGATTCGGATGTGGTATATTCTATTTTATAACTATTTGTTACATTTCGTGTTTATGACAAATTATGCCCATCAAGTTGACATAGATATTTTTATCTAGGAGGTATGTGAATCGGAAATTCCAACCGACACTATTGTCGAGAGGTTAAATTTAGTTGAAAGAGAAAACGAGTATTTGGAAGAAAAATTGAAAAGAATTGAGGGGGAGAAGATGGAATTGGAGTTGCATGTTGCCGATGTTGTCGATGATCACAAGATCAAGATAGAGAAAATGTGCTTGAAGATTAGAAAGATTAGAAAATATGCTATTGATAGTGAGGCTTGGTATCATTATGCTGTTGGATCAATTGTTACCTTAGTTGCAATCTTGATCGCATTTGTTGTTGCCTTTAAATGATTTAGCTAGAGAGTTATTTGTATGTTTGTTTTATGACAATAAGTGTTGTATGAACTTGTATTAATTTGGTCTATTCGGTGTTGTGTAATAAAGATGAGCCAGCAATGGATGTACGATGATCGATCCTCTCCCAAGTTTGTTAATGGCATGCATAGTTTTGTGCTTGCGGCTGAGGCAAACAAGCGGGCGGATGGTTTTATGCCTTGTCCATGTGCTGGCTATAAGAATGATCAGAATTACTCTAAGTCAAGAACCATTCACGTCCACCTGTTTGAGTCCGGTTTCATGGCCCACTATAATGTTTGGACCAAGCACGAAGAAAGAGGGGTTATGATGGAAAACAATGAAGAAGAAGAGAACGACGACAACTATCCTGGCCATGGGTTCCCTGAATACGATGGTACAACAATGGGGGAAGAAGTTGAGCGGGCAATGCGAGAAGAAGGTGAAGAAGAGGCATCAGATGAGCCAGCTGATGATCTAGGTCGGGCCATTGCTGATGCAAAGAGAAACTGCGCAAGTGAAAAGGAGGAGAAGAAGTTGCAGCGCATGTTAGAGGATCACAAGAAATTGTTGTACCCAAATTGCAAAGCTGACAAGAAAAAGCTGGGCACCACACTGGAATTGCTGCAATGGAAGGCAGAGAATGGTGTATCTGACAAGGGATTTGGAAAGTTGCTGATGATGTTAAAGAAGATGCTTCCAAAGGACAACGAATTGCCCGAGAGTATGTACGAAGCAAAGAAGGCTGACTGCCCTCTAGGATTAGAGGTGCAGAAGATACATGCATGCCCTAATGACTGCATCCTCTACCGCGGTGAGTACGAGGATTTGAACGCGTGCCCGGTATGCGGTGCATTGTGGTATAAGATCAGCCACGATGACCCTTGTGATGTCGAGGGCGAGCGCCCCAGGAAGAAGATTCCTGCCAAGGTGATGTGGTATGCTCCTATAATACCACGGTTGAAACATTTGTTCCAAAACAAAGAGCATGCCAAGTTGATGCGATGGCATAGAGAAGACCGTAAGAAAGATGGGAAGTTGAGAGTACCCGCTGACGGGGCGCGATGGAGAAAAATCGAGAAAGTACTGGGAGGACTTTGCAGGTGACGCAAGGAACGTATGGTTTGGTCTAAGCGCAGATGGCATTAATCCTTTTGGGGAGCAGAGCAGCAACCATAGCACCTGGCCTGTGACTCTATGTATCTATAACCTTCCTCCTTGGTTGTGCATGAACCAGAAGTTCATTATGATGCCAGTGCTCATCCAAGGCCCTAAGCAACCCGGCAACGACATTGATGTGTACCTAAGGCCATTAGTTGAAGAACTCTTACAGCTGTGGAATGTAAAAGGTGTATGTGCGTGGGATGAGCACAAACATGAAGAATTTAACCTAAAGGCGTTGCACTTCGTGACCATCAATGATTAGCCTGCTCTCAGTAACCTTTTAGGACAGACAAACAAGGGATAACGCGCACGCACGCACTATTTGGATGATACCGACAGTATATATTTGGATAATTGTAGGAATAATGTGTACCTGGGACATCGTTGATTTCTTCCGAGCAGGCATCCCATAAGAGAGAAAGGCAAGCATTTCAAAGGTGAGGCGGATCACCGGACGAAGCCTCGCCGCCGTACTGGTGCTGATGTACATGATATGGTCAAGGATTTGAAGGTAATCTTTCGAAAGGGTCCTGGCGGACAACCTGTTCGGAATGACGCTGACAGACGTGCACCCATGTGGAAGAAGAAATCTATATTTTGGGACCTGCCCTACTGGAAAGACCTAGAGGTCCGCTCTGCAATCGACGTGATGCACGTGACGAAGAATCTTTGCGTGACCCTGCTTGGCTTCTTGGGCATGTATGGGAAGACAAAAGATACACCGGAGCCATGGGAGGACCAGCAACGTATGCACGGAAAAGACGGCATACATCAGGGTCATGCCAGCTACGCTCTTACCAAAGAAGAGAAGGAAATCTTCTTTGAATGCCTGCTCAGTATGAAGGTACCGTCTGGCTTCTCGTCGAATATAAAGGGAATAATAAATATGGCAGAGGAAAAGTTCCAAAACCTAAAGTCTCATGACTGCCACGTGATTATGACGCAACTACTTCCGGTTGCATTGAGGGGGCTTCTACCGGAAAACGTTCGATTAGCCATTCTAAAGCTATGTGCATTCCTCAATGCTATATCTCAGAAGGTAATCGATCCAGAAATCATACCAAGGTTAGAGAATGATTTGGTGCAATGTCTTGTCAGTTTCGAGTTGGTGTTCCCACCATCCTTCTTCAACATCATGATGCACGTCCTAGTTCACCTATGCGAAGAGATTAACGTTCTGGGTCCTGTATTTCTACACAATATGTTCCCCTTTGAGAGGCTCATGGGAGTCTTAAAGAAATATGATCATAACGGTGAGAGGCCAGAAGGAAGCATCTCCAAGGGCCATGAAAATGAGGAGGTCATTGAGTTTTGTATTGACTTTATTCCTGACCTTAAGCCGATTGGTGTTCCTGAATCGCAGCATAAGGGCAGACTGGGTGGAAATGGCACGCTAGGACCGGAACAAATAATATGTATGGACGGGCATTCTCTCACTCAAGCACACTACACAGTTCTACAAAATTCCGCCTTGGTGGCTCCGTATATGGAGGAACACAAGAATTTTCTATGCTCCAAACACCCAGAGCAGTCTGACGACTGGATTACACGTGAACAAACGGGGACTTTCGCCGGTTGGTTGCAGACACGTGCCATGCATGATGCCGCTATTGAAGATGACCTGTACTTGCTGTCCCAGTTACCATCTTCGAATATAATGACTTTCAAAGGGTACGAGATAAATGGAAATACATTTTACATTATCGCCCAAGATAAGAAGAGCACCAACCAAAACAGTGGTGTCCGCTTTGATGCAGCAACCAAGAGGGGAAAGGACACATATTATGGTTACATAGAGGACATATGGGAACTTGACTATGGACGTGGTTTGAAGGTCCCTTTGTTTCAGTGCAAATGGGTCAATCTGACACGAGGCGGGGTAACGAAAGACCCCTAGTACGGAATGACAACAGTGGATCTCAACGATCTTGCGTACGCGGACGAACCATTCGTCCTAGCCAATGATGTGGCGCAGATTTTTTATGTGAAGGACATGTCTACCAAGCCGAGAAAAAGAAAAGATAAGGAAGCGAATACATCATACAATGATCCAAGCGCCACATAGTTCTTTTAGGGAAAATAAACATCGTGGGAGTGGATGACAAGATAGACATGTCAGAAGATTATGAAAAGTTTGATGAAATTGCTCCATTCATAGTGAATATTGACCCGAGCATCCTGTTAAATGATGAAGATTGTCCATGGTTACGGCGCAATGGGACACACGCGAAGAAAAAGTTTCACACCCAAAGATCCCACTCTGGGATGTGATCGGCTTCACTGTCAACACTTTCTTCTCTAGTGAGTTTCCAGACTTGTATATCTGGAAAGTCCCACTTTGGACAAACCGTAGGGAACCTTTGTAATAGTTAGGGTGCTTATGTGTTTTGGCATTTGAAACGTGTACTTTTGTGCTTCGGACAAACGTGTACCTTTCTGACTTCATTTGCTATTTTTCAGCTCATTTACCGATTTTTAGAGCTAAATGACCCTAACATTGAAAAGCACTACAAATGAACTCTGAAAAGGTTGAAAGTTGGCATGGTATCATCATTTCACCCCACATAGCATGTGCGAAAAAGTAGAGAGGGTTACGGCAAAAACTGGATGCACTTCGTGTACAAAATGGACAATCTCTTTCGAAGTATCAGGGTTTCGGACGAAAACTCATCTGTTACAAAGGCATTTCATTTTTTAAACCTATTACAACTCCAGACTTTTTGTGTGTTCGGTATGCACCATTCAAAGCCACGTCATCAACTTTCAACCCTTTCTAACATCATTTGCTATTTTTCATGCATTTACTGATTTTTTGAGCTAAATGACCCTGAAATTGAAAAGCAGTACAAATGAACTCTGAAAAGGTTGAAAGTTGGCATGGTATCATCATTTCACCCACGTAGCATGTGCAAAATAGTTGAGAGGGTAAAGGCAAAAAATGGATGCACTTCGTGTACAAAATGGACAATCTGTTTTGAAGTATCAGGGTTTCGGACGAAAACTCATCTGTTACAGAGGCATTTCATTTTTCAAATAACCTTAGTATTACCAAATTGAATACAATGATAGAACACACTAATATAAACATAAGGAAAAAGAATCACTAAAAATCTATTTTTAAAGTAAAGTTATTCACAAACTAGTGATTCACACAAATTTCAAATAATTCAAATTTGAAAACTACTGGCACTAACAGAAACTTTGTAATTTTTTGTACCTAAAGCAAAAATATTCACAAAGAAACTCTAAATACAGCCAAAAAAACAACTCAGAAATAAATAAAGCAGAAAAGAAAAAAAAGAAAAAAAACTAAATAAAAAAAGCCCGCCTACTGGGCCGCCAGGGCCTGCATACGACTAGAAACCCAACCTCTAGTTGGGCCAGGATGCAGGCCCGTACGGCCCAGTAGGCCCAACAGGGCAGAAGAGTTGCAATAGGCCCACAAAGGCCTGGTTAGAGAGGAGCTCGACACGATAGCCGCGGCGGGGCTTATAAACCAGTGTGAGCTCCTCTCAACAAGCGAGGTGGGACTAAACTTTGCGCACCGCGGGTGGCAGCGCACCCCTTTAGTACCGGGTCGTGGCTCCACCGGTACTAAAGGGGGGGTATTTAGTACCGGTTGGTGGCTCCAACCGGTACTAATGGTGCCTTCTATACATAGCAGCACTTCAAATCATCAGTTTTCTTCTCTTCTTCCTCTGCTTCTTCTCCTCTGCCCCGTTGCCGCCGTCCCCGTCGATGCCCCCGTCGCCACCCCTGTCCCCGTCGTCGCCGCCCCAACGCCTCGCCTCACCGCTGTGAGCTCCTGCCCCGCCATGGCCACACACACACACACACATTGTGTTAATTAGTTATAGAAATGTTAGAAATATTTCTATTTTTTAGTTATAGAAATGTTATAGAAATATTTCTATTTTTTAGTTATTCGAGACGATGTATTCAAGATTATATATATTATTCGAGACGATGTATTCGAGATTATAAATTATTCAAGACGATGTATTCGAGATTATATATTATTCGAGACGATGCATATTATGTACTATGATTCGGTTTTTCCTTATTGATTGCATGCATGTATTGTAATTTGAATACTAAATTGTTTTATATTTCTTCTGGATTAGTTAAATAAAAGCTATGGTGGACAATACCGGCAGAGAGGGAGAAGAGGCCCTGTTCGAGATCATACGCTCCCCTCGCGGGCCAGATGATCAGAATGAACAAGATGACGGCTCCCAATATCTAAACAATACCGGGGAGGGTGATGATATGATATTCGAGCGCGACGACCGAATTGATGAAGTCATGAACTATGATTATGATGACGAAGAAAATGTTGATCTTGAAATAACAGAGACCGGCGAGGTATATTTATATAAGCAGGCATATGGTGATCATCACATGTTTTAAATGATTTGTATATATATTAACGAATCGATCTTTCTTCTTTCAGCCCTCCGGATCGAGCAAATCTTCTACATGCAGCAGGACAATGCGAGGCCCAGCCAAAAAGTTGAAGGAGGGCGTAAAGTACAACATCGATGCCATCAAACCTAATGGCGAAGCAAGAGAGCCTAAGAAGAATGCGAACAAGTTCGTTCGTCAGTGTGGAGTTCTTGTGAAGGACCAAATCCCAATCTCCATTCAAGAATGGAAAAAGCCAGCAAAGCAATGTCCAGATCTTACTTGGGTTGACCAAAGAGCAAAAGATCAGCTTTGGGAATCTCTCATGGAACATTTCACCCTACCAGATCATTTCAAAGATGCAGATGTGCAGAAAGTCAAGGACACTGCTCTTAGGAAGATGGCAATTGCATTCAACACCCACAAGAAAACTATATGTGCCAAGTACGTCGAAGGAGAAAAGAAGACTCCAGAATTCACGAGAACACTGGAGAAGCAAAGAGATCACTGGCCCGCTTTCATGAAATTCAAGGAATCGGAATTATCTAAGGAATGGTCGAGAATAAACAAGATCAATGCGGCAAAAAAGGAGCATTTCCATATGCTGGGGCCAGGTGGCTACACGGTGGCCCAGCCTAAGTGGGATAAGTCTAAGCAACATATGCTGGATGCAGGGGTCACTCCAGTTACATTGAGCTGGCCGGAAAGGTGCAGGACTTGGTTCTATGCGCATGGGGGGCGTTGGACCCAAAGACGGGCCAGGTTTTGAAGAAGGCAAGTCTTAAAGGAGCCGATGACAAGTTACTTGTTGCAATAGAAGAGGCTCGAACGGGGGTGTTCATGCCCAATAGAGAGAACGACGAGCTTACGCGCGCCCTGGGAAATCCTGAACACCCGGGAAGAACACGAGGCAAAGGCGTTGTTCCGTGGTATGAGGGGGTTGCGGACTGGAACGCCGACTACAGAAGCCGTGCGAGAAGGAAGATGGAGGAGGAGGAGAAGAGGAAGCTGGAGGAGGAGCAGAGGAAGCAGGAAGCAGAACGCCTTAAAGGCCTAGAATCAAAGCACGGGGAGTTGGCACTCCAATTCGAGCGGCAGCAGCAGCAGATCGACTCACTTAGCGAGGAAAGGGGGTCTCAGCAGCGGCAGCAGCTAGTGAATGCATCATTGGATAGCACCGTCCCATCCATGCCGAGAAGCAGTGTGGGTTCCGCCCAAGGCAATGAGGCACTGCTGGATAGATACCCTGTGGATGACATCATGGAGAACACTAATTGTGAGCTACACTTCAAAATGAAGAACATATCCATGAAGGTGGCGGACGCTGTTGCTTATACAAACCCCCCTGAAGCAACCTTCCATTGTAACCCGATTCCAACTGGCTATGCTTGTGTCGTGGTTGATGAAGTGGTGGCACAATATTCGAGGCTAAAGCTTGACATTCCTGGAGGTGACGAGGAGCACACACTAGGAGAGGCCATTGATACGTCTCCAACGTATCTACTTTTCCAAACACTTTTGCCCTTGTTTTGGACACTAACTTGCATGATTTGAATGGAACTAACCCGGACTGACGCTGTTTTCAGCAGAATTGCCATGGTGTTATTTTTGTGCAGAAATAAAAGTTCTCGGAAAGACCTGAAAATCCACAGAGACATGTTTTGGAAATAATAAAAAATACTGGCAAAAGAATCAACATCAGGGACCCCACACCCTGTCCACGAGGGTGCAGGGCGCCCCCCTGGGGCGCGCCCCCTGCCTCGTGGGCCCCCTGGGACTCCACCGACCTCAACCCTGACTCCATATATTCACGTTTGGGGAGAAAAAATCAGAGAGAAGGATTCATTGTGTTTACGATACGGAGCCACCGCCAAGCCCTAATCTCTCTCGGGAGGGCTGATCTGAAGTCCGTTCGGGGCTCCGGAGAGGGGGAATCTGTTGCCGTCATCATCATCAACCATCCTCCATCGCCAATTTCATGATGCTCACCCCCGAGCGTGAGTAATCCCATCATAGGCTTGCTGGACGGTGATGGGTTGGATGAGATTTACCATGTAATCGAGTTAGTTTTGTTAGGGTTTGATCCCTAGTATCCATTATGTTCTAATATTGATATTCTATGACTTTGCTATGCTTAATGCTTGTCACTAGGGCCCGAGTGCCATGATTTCAGATCTGAACCTATTATGTTTTCATGAATGTATGTGAGTTCTTGATCCTATCTTGAAAGTCAATAGTCACCTACTATGTGTTATGATCCGGCAACCCCGAAGTGACAATAATCGGGACCACTCCCGGTGATGACTGTAGTTTGAGGAGTTCATGTATTCACTAAGTGTTAATGCTTTGGTCCGGTACTCTATTAAAAGGAGGCCTTAATATCCCTTAGTTTCCAATAGGACCCCACTGCCACGGGAGGGTAGGACAAAAGATATCATGCAAGTTCTTTTCCATAAGCATGTATGACTATATTCGGAATACATGCCTACATTAAATTGACGAACTAGAGCTAGTTCTGTGTCACCCTATGTTATAAATGTTGCATGAGGAATCGCATCCAACATAATTATCCATCATTGATCCATTGCCTACGAGCTTTTCACATATTGATCTTTGCTTAGTTACTTTTCCATTCCCACTGTTACGATTACTACAAAAACTGCTACTATTACTTTTGCCACCGTTACCGTTACTTCCATACTACTTTGCTACTAAACCCTTGTTGGGGAACGTAGTAATTTCAAAAAAATTCCTACGCACACGCAGGATCATGGCAATGCATAGCAACGAGAGGGGAGAGTGTTGTCCACGTACCCTCGTAGACTGAAAGCGGAAGCGTTAGCACAACGCGGTTGATGTAGTCGTACGTCTTCATGATCCGACCGATCCAAGTACCGAACGTACGGCACCTCCGAGTTCAGCACACGTTCAGCTCGATGACGTCCCGCGAACTCCGATCCAGCAGAGCTTCACGAGAGAGTTCCGTCAGCACGACGGCGTGATGACGGTGATGATTTTGCTACCGACGCAGGGCTTCGCCTAAGCACCGCTACGATATGACCGAGGTGGAATATGGAGGAGGGGGCACCGCACACAGCTGGAATAGATCAACAGATCAACTTGTGTGTCTAGAGGTGCCCCCTGCCCCCGTATATAAAGGAGCAAGGGGGGAGGCGGCCGGCCAGGAGGAGGGCGCGCCAAGGGGGGAGTCCTACTCCCGGTAGGGAGTCCTACTCCTACCGGGAGTAGGACTCCTCCTTTTCCTTGTTGGAGTAGGAGAGGGAAGGAAGGAAGAGAGGAGGAGAAGGACAAAGGGGGGCGCCGCCCCTCCCTCCTTGTCCAATTCGGACTAGAGGGGGAGGGGGAGCGCGGCTGCCCTGGCCGCCCATCCTCTTCTCCCACTAAGGCCCATGAGGCCCAATTAACTCCCCAGGGGGTTCCGGTAACCCCCCGGTACTCCGGTTTTTCTCCGAAACCACTCGGAACACTTCCGGTGTCCGAATATAGTCGTCCAACATATCGATCTTTATGTCTCGACCAGTTCGAGACTCCTCGTCATGTCTGTGATCATATCCGGGACTCCGAACTACCTTCGGTACATCAAAACACAAAAACTCATAATACCGATCGTCACCAAACTTTAAGCGTGCGGACCCTACGGGTTCGAGAACTATGTAGACATGACCGAGACACGTCTCCGGTCAATAACCAATAGCGGGACCTGGATGCTCATATTGGCTCCCACATATTCTACGAAGATCTTTATCGGTCAAACCGCATAACAATATACGTTGTTCCCTTTGTCATCGGTATGTTACCCTCCCGAGAGTCGATCGTCGGTATCTCAATACCTAGTTCAATCTCGTTACCGGTAAGTCTCTTTACTCGTTCCGTAGTACATATCCCGCAACTAACTCATTAGTTACAATGCTTGCAAGGCTTATAGTGATGTGCATTACCGAGAGGGCCCAGAGATGCCTCTCCGACAATCGGAGTGACAAATCCTAATCTCGAAATACGCCAACTCAACAAGTACCTTCGGAGACACCTGTAGAGCACCTTTATAATCACCCAGTTACGTTGTGACAATTGGTAGCACACAAAGTGTTCCTCTGGTAAACGGGAGTTGCATAATCTCATAGTCATAGGAACATGTATAAGTCATGAAGAAAGCAATAGCAACATACTAAATGATCAAGTGCTAAGCTAACGAAATGGGTCAAGTCAATCACATCATTCTCCTAATGATGTGATCCCGTTAATCAAATGACAACTCATGTCCATGGCTAGGAAACTCAACCATCTTCGATTAACAAGCTAGTCAAGTAGAGGCATACTAGTGACACTATGTTTGTCTATGTATTCACACATGTATCATGTTTCCGGTTAATACAATTCTAGCATGAATAATAAACATTTATCATGATATAAGGAAATAAATAATAACTTTATTATTGCCTCTAGGGCATATTTCCTTCAGTCTCCCACTTGCACTAGAGTCAATAATCTAGATTACACAGTAATGATTCTAACACCCATGGAGCCTTGGTGATGATCATGTTTTGCTTGTGGAAGAGGCTTAGTAAATGGGTCTGCAACATTCAGATCCGTATGTATCTTGCAAATCTCTATGTCTCCCACCTGGACTTGGTCCCGGATGGAATTGAAGCGTCTCTTGATGTGCTTGGTCCTCTTGTGAAATCTGGATTCCTTTGCCAAGGCAATTGCACCAGTATTGTCACAAAAGATTTTCATTGGACCCGATGCACTAGGTATGACACCTAGATCGGATATGAACTCCTTCATCCAGACTCCTTCATTTGCTGCTTCCGAAGCAGCTATGTACTCCGCTTCACACGTAGATCCCGCCATGACACTTTGTTTAGAACTGCACCAACTGACAGCTCCACCGTTCAATGTAAACACGTATCCGGTTTGTGATTTAGAATCGTCCAGATCAGTGTCAAAGCTTGCATCGACGTAACCATTTAAGACTAGCTCTTTGTCACGTCCATAAACGAGAAACATATCCTTAGTCCTTTTCAGGTATTTCAGGATGTTCTTGACCATTGTCCAGTGATCCACTCCTGGATTACTTTGGTACCTCCCTGCTAAGCTAATAGCAAGGCACACATCAGGTTTGGTACACAGCATTGCATACATGATAGTGCCTATGGCTGAAGCATAGGGAACATCTTACATTTTCTCTCTATCTTCTGCAGTGGTCGGGCATTGAGTCTTACTCAACTTCACACCTTGTAAACAGGCAAGAACCCTTTCTTTGCCTGGTCCATTTTGTACTTCTTCAAAACTTTGTCAAGGTATGTGCTTTGTGAAAGTCCAACCAAGCGTCTTGATCTATCTTTATAGATCTTGATGCCCGATATGTAAGCAGCTTCACCGAGGTCCTTCATTGAAAAACTCTTATTCAAGTATCCTTTATGCTATCCAGAAATTCTATATCATTTCCAATCAGTAATATGTCATCCACATATAATATTAGAAATGATACAGAGCTCCCACTCACTTTCTTGTAAATACAGTCTTCTCCAAAAGTCTGTATAAAACCATATGCTTTGATCACACTATCAAAATGTTTATTCCAACTCCGAGAGGCTTGCACTAGTCCATAAATGGATCACTGGAGCTTACACACTTTGTTAGCTCCCTTTGGATCAACAAAACCTTCTGGTTGCATCATATACAATTCTTCTTCCAGAAATCCATTTAGGAATGCAGTTTTGACATCCATTTGCCAAATTTCATAATCATAAAATGCGGCAATTGCTAACATGATTCGGACAGACTTAAGCATCGCTACGGGTGAGAAAGTCTCATCATAGTCAATCCCTTGAACTTGTCGAAAACCTTTCGCAGCAAGTCAAGCTTTATAGACAGTAACATTACCGTCAGCGTCAGTCTTCTTCTTGAAGATCCATTTATTCTCAATGGCTTGCCGATCATCGGGCAAGTCAACCAAAGTACACACTTTGTTCTCATACATGGATCCCATCTCAGATTTCATGGCCTCAAGCCATTTTGCGGAATCTGGGCTCACCATTGCTTAGTTCGTAGGTTCACCTTGGTCAAGTAACATGACCTCTAGAATAGGATTACCATACCACTCTGGTGCGGATCTTACTCTGGTTGACCTACGAGGTTCAGTAGTAATTTGATCTGAAGTTTCATGATCAATATCATTAGCTTCCTCACTAATTGGTGTAGGTGTCACAGGAACCAGTTTTTTTGATGAACTACTTTCCAATAAGGGAGCAGGTACAGTTACCTCATCAAGTTCTACTTTCCTCCCACTCACTTCTTTCGAGAGAAACTCCTTCTCTAGAAAGGATCCATTCTTAGCAACGAATGTCTTGCCTTCGGATCTGTGATAGAAGGTGTACCCAACAGTTTCCTTTGGGTATCCTATGAAGACACATTTCTCCGATTTGGGTTCGAGCTTATCAGGTTGAAGCTCTTTCACATAAGCATCGCAGCCCCAAACTTTAAGAAACGACAACTTTGGTTTCTTTCCAAACCACAGTTCATAAGGCGTCGTCTCAACGGATTTTGATGGTCCCCTATTTAACGTGAATGCAGTCGTCTCTAAAGCATAACCCCGAAACGATAGCGGTAAATCAGTAAGAGACATCATAGATCGCACCATATATAGTAAAGTACGATTACAACGTTCGGACACACCATTACGTTGTCGTGTTCCGGGTGGCGTGAGTTGCGAAACTATTTCACATTGTTTCAAATGTAGACCAAACTCGTAACTCAAATATTCTCCTCCACGATCTGATCGTAGAAACTTTATTTTCTTGTTACGACGATTTTCCACTTCACTCTGAAATTCTTTGAACTTTTCAAATGTTTCAGACTTATGTTTCATTAAGTAGATATACCCATATCTGCTCAAATCATCTGTGAAGGTGAGAAAATAACGATACCCGCCGTGAGCCTCAATATTCATCGGTCCACATACATCAGTATGTATGATTTCCAACAAATCTGTTGCTCGCTCCATTGTTCCGGAGAACGGCGTTTTAGTCATCTTACCCATCAGGCATGGTTTGCAAGTACCAAGTGATTCATAATCAAGTGATTCCAAAAGTCCATCAGTATGGAGTTTCTTCATGCGCTTTACACCAATATGACCCAAATGGCAGTGCCACAAATAAGTTGCACTATCATTATCAACTCTGCATCTTTTGGCTTCAACATTATGAATATGTGTATCACTACTATCGAGATTTAACAAAAATAGACCACTCTTCAAGGGTGCAGGACCATAAAAGATATTGCTCATATAAATAGAACAACCATTATTCTCAGATTTAAATGAATAACCGTCTCGCATCAAACAAGATCCAGATATAATGTTCATGCTCAACGCTGGCACCAAATAACAATAATTTAGGTCTAAAACTAATCCCGAAGGTAGATGTAGAGGTAGCGTGCCGACGGCGATCACATCGACTTTGGAACCATTTCCTACGCGCATCGTCACCTCGTCCTTAGCCAGTCTTCGCTTAATTTGTAGTCCCTATTTCGAATTGCAAATATTAGCAACATAACCAGTATCAAATACCCAGGTGCTACTGCGAGCTCTAGTAAGGTACACATCAATAACATGTATATCACATATACCTTTGTTCACCTTGCCATCCTTCTTATCCGCCAAATACTTCGGGCAGTTCCACTTCCAGTGACCAGTCTGCTTGCAGTAGAAGCACTCAGTCTCAGGCTTAGGTCCAGATTTGGGTTTCTTCTCTTGAGCAACAACTTGTTTGCCGTTCTTCTTGAAGTTCCCCTTCTTCTTCCCTTTGCCCTTTTTCTTGAAACTGGTGGTCTTGTTGACCATCAACACTTGATGCTCCTTCTTGATTTCTACCTCCGTGGCCTTTAGCATTGCGAAGAGCTCGGGAATTGTCTTATCCATCCCTTGCATATTATAGTTCATCACGAAGCTCTTGTAGCTTGGTGGCAGTGATTGAAGAATTTTGTCAATGACACTATCATCTGGAAGATTAACTCCCAGTTGAATCAAGTGATTGTTATACCCAAACATTTTGAGTATACGTTCACTGACAGAACTATTCTCCTCCATCTTGTAGCTGTAGAACTTATTGGAGACTTCATATCTCTCAATCCGGGCATTTGCTTGAAATATTAACTTCAACTCATGGAACATCTCATATGCTCCATGACGTTCAAAACATCGTTGAAGTCCCGGTTCTAAGCCGTAAAGCATGGCACACTGAACTATCGAGTAGTCATCAGCTTTGCTCTGGCAGACGTTCTTAACGTCGTCAGTTGCATCTGCAGCAGGCCTGGCACCCAGCGGTGCCTCTAGGACGTAATTATTCTGTGCAGCAATGAGGATAATCCTCAAGTTATGGACCCAGTCCGTGTAATTGCTACCATCATCTTTCAACTTTGCTTTCTCAAGGAACGCATTAAAATTCAACGGAACAACAGCACGGGCCATCTATCTACAATCAGCATAGACAAGCAAAATACTATCAGGTACTAAGTTCATGATAAATTTAAGTTCAATTAATCATATTACTTAAGAATTCCCACTTAGATAGATATCCCTCTAATCATCTAAGTGATCACGTGATCCAAATCAACTAAACCATGTCCGATCATCACGTGAGATGGAGTAGTTTTCAATGGTGAACATCACTATGTTGATCATATCTACTATATGATTCATGCTCGACCTTTCGGTCTCAGTGTTCCGAGGCCATATCTGCATATGCTAGGCTCGTCAAGTTTAACCCGAGTATTCTGCGTGTGCAAAACTGGCTTGCACCCGTTGTAGATGAACGTAGAGCTTATCACACCCGATCATCACGTGGTGTCTCGGCAGGACGAACTTTGGCAACGGTGCATACTCAGGGAGAACACTTTTATCTTGAAATTTAGTGAGAGATCATCTTATAATGCTACCGTCAATCAAAGCAAAATAAGATGCATAAAGGATAAACATCACATGCAATCAATATAAGTGATATGATATGGCCATCATCATCTTGTGCTTGTGATCTCCATCTCTGAAGCACCGTCATGATCACCATCGTCACCGGCGCGACACCTTGATCTCCATCGTAGCATCGTTGTCGTCTCCCCAACTATTGCTTCTACGACTATCGCTGCCGCTTAGTGATAAAGTAAAGCAATTACAGGGCGATTGCATTGCATACAATAAAGCGACAACCGTATGGCTCCTGCCAGTTGCCGATAACTCGGTTACAAAACATGATCATCTCAACAATAAAATATAGCATCATGCCATGACCATATCACATCACAACATGCCCTGCAAAAACAAGTTAGACGTCCTCTACTTTGTTGTTGCAAGTTTTACGTGGCTGCTACGGGCTGAGCAAGAACCGTTCTTACCTACGCATCAAAACCACAACGATAGTTCGTCAAGTTAGTGTTGTTTTAACCTTCTCAAGGGCCGGGCGTAGCCACACTCGGTTCAACTAAAGTTGGAGAAACTAACACCCGCCAGCCACCTGTGTGCAAAGCACGTCGGTAGAATCAGTCTCGCGTAAGCGTACGCGTAATGTCGGTCCGGGTCGCTTCATCCAACAATACCGCCGAACCAAAGTATGACATGCTGGTAAGTAGTATGACTTGTATCGCCCACAACTCACTTGTGTTCTACTCGTGCATATAACATCTACGCATAAAACCTGGCTCGGATGCCACTGTTGGAGAACATGGTAATTTCAAAAAAAATCCTACGCACACGCAGGATCAAGGTGATGCATAGCAACGAGAGGGGAGAGTGTTGTCCACGTACCCTCTTAGACCGAAAGCGGAAGCGTTAGCACAACACGGTTGATGTAGTCGTACATCTTCACGATCCGACCGATCCAAGTACCGAACGTACGACACCTCCGAGTTCAGCACACGTTCAGCTCGATGACGTCCCACTAACACCGATCCAGCAGAGCTTCACGGGAGAGTTCCATCAGCACGACGGCGTGATGACGGTGATGATGTTGCTACCGACGCAGGGCTTCGCCTAAGCACCGCTACGATATGACCGAGGTGGAATATGGTGGAGGGGGCACCGCACACGGCTGGAATAGATCAACAGATCAACTTGTGTGTCTAGAGGTGCCCCTACCCCCGTATATAAAGGAGCAAGGGGGGAGGCAGCCGGCCAGGAGGAGGGCCCGACAATGGGGGAGTCCTACTCCCACCGGGAGTAGGACTCCACCTTTTCCTTGTTGGAGTAGGAGAGAGAAGGAAGGGAGAGAGGAGGAGAAGGAAAAGGGGGGGCGCCGCCCCTCCCTCCTTGTCCAATTCGGACTAGAGGGGGAGGGGGCACGCGGCTGCCTTGGCCGCCCCTCCTCTTCTCCCACTAAGGCCCATGAGGCCCAATTAACTCCCCGGGGGTTCTGGTAACCCCCCGGTACTCCGGTTTTTCTCCGAAACCACTCGGAACACTTCCGGTGTCCGAATATAGTCGTCCAATATATCGATCTTTACGTCTTAACCATTTCGAGACTCCTCGTCATGTCCGTGATCATATCTGGGACTCCAAACTACCTTCGGTACCTCAAAACACAAAAACTCATAATACCAATCGTCACCAAACTTTAGGCGTGCGGACCCTACGGGTTCGAGAACTATGTAGACATGACCGAGACACGTCTCTGGTCAATAACCAATAGCGGAACCTGGATGCTCATATTGGCTCCCACATATTCTACAAAGATCTTTATCGGTCAAACCGCATAACAACATACGTTGTTCCCTTTGTCATCGGTATGTTACTTGCCCGAGATTCGATCGTCGGTATCTCAATACCTAGTGCAATCTCGTTACCGGCAAGTCTCTTTACTCGTTCCGTAATACATCATCACACAACTAACTCATTAGTTACAATGCTTGCAAGGCTTATAGTGATGTGCATTACCGAGAGGGCCCAGAGATACCTCTCCGACAATCGGAGTGACAAATCCTAATCTCGAAATACGCCAACTCAACAAGTACCTTCGGAGACACCTGTAGAGCACCTTTATAATCACCCAGTTACGTTGTGATGTTTGGTAGCACATAAAGTGTTCCTCTGGTAAACGGGAGTTGCATAATCTCATAGTCATAGCAACATGTATAAGTCATGAAGAAAGCAATAGCAACATACTAAATGATCAAGTGCTAAGCTAACGGAATGGGTCAAGTCAATCACATCATTCTCCTAATGATGTGATCCCGTTAATCAAATGACAACTCATGTCCATGGCTAGGAAACTCAACCACCTTCGATTAACGAGCTAGTCAAGTAGAGGCATACTAGTGACACTATGTTTGTCTATGTATTCACACATGTATCATGTTTCCGGTTAATACAATTCTAGCATGAATAATAAGCATTTATCATGATATAAGGAAATAAATAATAACTTTATTATTGCCTCTAGGGCATATTTCCTTCAACACTTTGCTGCAGATATTAAGTCTTTCAGGTGTGGTTGAATTGACAACTCAGCTGCTAATACTTGAGAATATTATTGGGGCTCCCCTTGTGTCGAATCAATAAATTTGGGTTGAATACATTGTCCTCGAAAACTATTGCGATCCCCTATACTTGTGGGTTATCAAGACTATTTTCTGGCGCCGTTGCCGGGGAGCATAGCTCTATTCTTTGAGTCACTTGGGATTCATATCTGCTGATCACTATGAGGAACTTGAAATACAAAAGAACTAAGATTTTTCCCTCAACTACGAGGGGAGGTAAGGAATTGCCATCTAGCTCT